>NC_041356.1:415000-470000 GCF_900634415.1 Cottoperca gobio | reverse complement strand
TTCTTAAAACTTGAGTTAGCACCGTTGCCCATACAGCAGGCCCAAGTGTCTAACAGGCTGGACACACAACTACATAGAAAAGGCAAAATCAAAAGTAAAAGGCATGAAACCAAGTAATAAAACCCCTTCACACATTTAAATCATTCAACAAAGCGAAAAAAAAGGCAAAGTAAAAAGAGTCTCCCGTGATCAGATGTAAAAGACGAATAAAAAGAGGAAAGAAGTTCCCTGGAGTGCAGCCTTTTCCTTACAGATCAGAAGAGTGTACTAGTGTCAATCATTAAGTAAATGGGAGTGTGTGTTCACACACACACACACACACACACACGCCTAGAACTGCTAAAAGCTTGCTCACAGAAGAAAATGAGGAACTGCGTGGTTTGGAAGGACCAGATTTTGGAAGCAATGCACACTCCAAAAATATCTAGTGGAACCACACAAGGCAGCGATATGCAGAGGGGACAAACACGGCTCGCTACACGTCAGAGATGGAATTTAACTTTACAGTCATCAATGAACAATGTCCCATGGCTTGGGGAAAAGTCTCATTTACAGCTGAATAAATATTTTTATTAGGCATATTGCTACTTTTCCTCTACAATTACAACACAACGCTAGATTGAAGTGTAGAAGCTAGTGATGGAAGCAGACAAGATTACACACCGGTCCCCTATCAGGTATTTTCTGTCATTTATTCATTCAAGACTATTTGTGATTGACTTAACCGCTACAGACTATCCCCCCTTACTTATAATCTCCTACATTACATTTGTATTTAGTTAAGGACAAAGGGGGCAGAGGGGGAGGGGTGGCCAGGGAAAGTGCTATGGTCCTGACGACGGTCATAAACTATTAATCGTTAACTTGATGTCAAAACGTCCCTGGTAGCGGTCCTTTTCGCTGTAGTCGATGTTGTCTCCGTACACTTTGCACTCGATGCGCAGTTCAGTGTTCATGGTCAGGTTGGTGAACTGCAGCGCCACCAGCGGCTGCAAGTACTGAGGGTGCAGCAGCTTGCCGTAGTACGGGTAATACTGCATGGGGAAGCCGGCGCCGATACCGTAGTACTTAATCTCTCCGATTTTACCGGCATCCTCCTCTCTCTGGAAGGAAGAAAAACACAAATGTATGGAATGACAAACTACACACATGTTTCGAAGAACACACAAAAAGGAAATCAAACATACATTTGTACTAATGTCTAAACTGAAGAATAAGAAAAACCAATGTGTACCTTGTTGGTGCAGTAGATGGGGATGACATTGGGCTGCACTTTGGGTTGAGCCTCTTCAGGGATGCTTTCATTAGAGGTAGGAGGCTGAACAAAAAAAAGAAAAAAAGAAAAGTGATGAGGTGGACTGGACCTAAGGAATCCATAGACTCAGGGCGTCTCCATACCAGAAATGTAGTAGTGGATACTAATACCTTTGTTACTTATGAATACTGCTTTTTGTTAGGAGGTTTAACATGTTATTATTCCCTCTAATATTATCTAATATTATAATATATCTAATATTTTATATTGCTGTGAAAACATCCTCAAACAACTGTAACCTTGAATAAGTTTCTCCCCAAAAACTACATTTTACAAGATTACATTTGAACACATCATGGTGACGTTATAATTACCATGACCCAATACACATTGTTACTGAATAGAGCTTCGAATGCACCCAATACAAGTCAAGAGCCCCTCCGATACCAGTTGCTAACAGCTGACATTAACTAGCTCTCTTGTTGAACTTGTTGTTCACAACGAGTACCGTCACGTTTTCAGAATTTCGGCACCAACTTAGTACCAAAGTATCGTTCTCATGACATTGCTAATAGAGACTACTGTGACACAGATATACACAGTTATACAGAGACCCAAATTCTACCTGGAACTCAAAAGTGATCTGTGAAGACACCTGTTAATACAGTTCAGGGAAGAAACATGGATGCAGGCAGAATGCATTGTGATCAGATAGACCAAAACACACCTGAACATCATGTGGAAATGTCCTCTTCCTGCCCATCCAAAGGCTACAGACGAGCCCTTTCTATGTTTAGGAACTAGTTCCAGCTTCTCCGCCACTGATGACCTTACAGTACAAGTAATGTATAACGTGACCCCGACTGGAGACGGGTCAAGTCCACCCTCACGACCTACCCAGCTAACATTGTGAGATGTGATCGTACAACGTGTCCTCTTGTTGAACACTAGATCAGTCCCATTAGTAATGCGAGTCAGAGTACCAACTTGAGAACTGATAATACTCAAATACATTTGTACATCTGGACTCTTACTTCTTGCAGCAAAACATGACTCCATTTGCAAACAGACTTTAATCATTTTAAAGTACCTTTGGACGAAAGTTGACAATCCTGTTGAGCTTCACAACCAGGCAGGGCTTGCCCTCCTTAAAACCGAACTCTCGATCCTCGATGCCGGAGCAGGGTCCCAGCACACTCTTGGAGAAACGACAGGCCTTCCTGATGCCGACGTCGCTCTCCAAGTCGCCCCTGTTCTTGTACTCTGCAGGCTCGTCTGGAGTGGGAGGGGGGGGGGGGGGGGAGGAGAAGAGATAATGCAACAATGTAACAATGTTACATTCTGTCCACTGTCAAGTTTAGAGCTCAGCCAAGATGTGTGCATTGTTGCAATGATGCCAGGTCCAAAATGTTGTGAGGCTGAGCTTTGGGGTATAAAATCATGCACAAGTAGAATATCTGTACGAGATGTTAATGACGCAAACATAAAAACATGGCCTCATTGATTCCATGTTTCCCTACATGTAGCATCATAAAGCTTCGGAGAACAGTTGAAGCCGTGTCGTCACATCTGTCCAACTTTGAACTTTCCAAAAAAAAAAAGGGATGTAGGAAGAGCCAATGGGACAGAATAAAACCTACCTCCACATTCCTCGAACTTCATCTGGTCCCTCTGGAGTTCCTCGTCATACTTGGCCATGAACTCCCTCAAGGCCTTGGTGTAAGGCAGGTACGTCTCCATGTCGTTGAGGTTGTAGGACACTTCAGATTTGAATGAGCGTGGGGTGTGTGAAAGGCCTGCGGGGACAACAGATCGTCTGGTTATCAACGGTAATACTACCTCATGGTCTCGCTCCACCTACACACCAAACTCTTGTTTCACTTGATATTAAAAACTTCAGATTTTCACATAGTCCAAGACATAAAGAACCACGTGTGTCGTGACCGCAGAGAGTAAGTGAATAGACACTCCTATCTTGAATAAGAGAAGAACTTTGAAAGTCTGAGAAATTAAACATTAAGAGTTTCGATGACACATTCAGAAACACTGACTGTGCGAAATACACAATTTTTGCCAAGTTGTGCAGATTCCGAAGACATGATCGATATAAATGTGCTAAGATAGGCTAAACAGAGTGTGGTGCGGACCTGCAGTGTCTCTGCACAGGACTCAGATGACACCAATAGATCTCATGTGACTCTCGGTAAGAAAGTGCTTCTTCAAATATCAGACTGGTCCTTTAGTCCAGCGATGCCAAACATTAAAGGAGCACATTGCAAACTCCGGACAAAAGCCTATTAGCTGCATGTTTAGAACACCATCAATTTTAAATCAGCTGACCAGAGATCAGGTCATTGACAGTCGGATTCCTTGTGACTGTATTTGGATGACCTCCAATGAACAAATGCCAGCAGCCTCCCGTCTCCTCCAGCAGTAACTCACTTCTCCGTCGACTATGCTGCACATGCTCAGCTTGGCCTTCCCCGCCATGGAAACCAGACGGTGTGTACACAGGAGGCTGCTGTCAGCACAGGCACACTGGGACAATAATGTGAAGACGTACAGTATGAAGAGCTACTTCCAAAAACAACATGCAGCCATGTTACCTGAGGAAGAGCACATGTACCAACGCTGTGAGCATGTCTCGGCTTTTATTAGGAGATGCGGACACTTGGACGACGGCAGTTATTATCCGATTATGTGGAATCGAAACACAAATAGGTTTCTGTGCAGATGTACGACTGATAATATCCAATCTTTATACGTTACATCTGAATTATACTTAAATAAGAGGAGGTTCAGTTTATAGTTGAGACAGCAGCTGAGAAATCACTCACAAAAAAAAGGTCCATTTAGAAGCTTCTGCATGATTATCAACCTTGTGGTAACATGAACATTTTATTAAAAACAGAATTTAGAAAAAAAAAAAGAAATTAATTTTTTTGGGGGCCGCCTAAATCAATTCTGTCATTTGTATAATTATCTGCGAAGACAGACAAGACCTCTGTTATGAACTCACATTAATTCATCACTCATCATGTCCACAAGGTCACAGAGAATGTAACCTTGGTGAGCTCTTAGCTCATCTGCAATAACTAAGACTCAGGAACTCCTCCCTCAGACCCACTCATCTTGACAGACGGGGAGTGGGTGCCACTTCTTACCAGGGGGTGAGACTCTGTCCTGCCAGGTGGGTTTGTAGTTGCTCAGCGTGAGCAGCAAGGCTTGGATGGTTCCGATGAAGATCCCAGCCAGGCAGCCATAGAAGACGACATAGAAGGAAACTATTTTGACTGTGGAGGAAAAAGATAAAAAAAACAACGTGTCAGTACAGCGTGCAGAGCGAGACAGAAGGTAAAACAGCCAGGTTTGCAAAACTCCCTTTCGGTGACTGGCTGAGCCAAAAGGTTGAAATCAGTATCTAGTCCAGATCATTCTAAGATGGCTTTTATATTTCAGTTCTGACAGTAGAATCGCCATCTGATACCATTCCAATAAATAAATGAGCCATAATATTACATATAATAACTCCTCTACACTCAACACTGCCTGGATCACTTCAGTCAGTATTCACTCTGGGGACAGGTCAACTTTACAAGACCTACGTTACTATTGAGCAACACCACAACTGATAACAACAGTTACACAATTGCCCAAATATTTAGCCTTAAATTCTAGTCCCCAACGGTCGGTTCATTTAGAAGTCACAAGTTGGAGTTGACCCGTGTGGAGAGCAGTAGTGAGGAGGACGCCCAGAAGCATGGAGGACGTGTAGCAGCTGTTACACATGCTTCACCAGTAACACCAGTATGGCAAAGACAAAGCCTCACATGACGTCTCAGCTCGTGTTTGCCTGGAAGGCACGTAGGAGACGGAAGGTTTTACGGTCCCACGAGACCATGAAATTCTAGACCATAAATAATTCAAACAGAGCTTTTTTGACCATGGAGCTGGAGCTATGATAAATGCTAAATGCCACACATCAGGGGGAACACAGCATCCTCAGCAGGAAACCTGCTGGTGGTACAGCACCATGCTGTGGGGATACTGCACCTTCATTGTGGGAAGAAGGTGAAAATAATGCAGCGACATACAGAGGAGAACCACCGCGTGCAGTTTGCAGGAAAACCAATCCAGACATAAAGCTAAAGCTACACAACAGCTCCAACCAACAGGGAGAGACCAGACCTAAATCCAATCCAGTATCTGTACAAGGACTTGGTTGCTCCCTCAGTCCTCGTGTAATTTGAGAGCATTGAATAGTTATGCAGCGACAAATGGAGAAAAAAAACTGCAGTGTGCAGATGAGCAGAACCGATACGACTCAAGGTTATAACTGCTGCCAATCTCTGCTAAAGAAAGTGTTTCCGTAATAAATCATTCTGTAATCAAATGTCAAAAAACTAAATGCATCCAATGGAGCTGAATACTTAGTGGTGGCATTAAATGAAGACGGCTACGTGTGACATTTAAAAAAAATCTGCATTTTAATGGATTGAAAAGGCTTTATTATAATGTACCGATACCCAATGACTTTTAGAATCTCGTATTTTTTTATAGAAAAAAAAACATTTGGTTCACATAAGTCATCCACATTTGTACTAGACTCTCCGACATGAAGTCGTCCTTCATCAACCTGCCAGGTACAAACATGGTGTGGACCAGTGGGGAGGCAAAATACCAACGTGCCCCTGAGCAAGGGGAGCAACCCAACCAGGGGGACGGACCCTGTAGGTAGCTCACTGCCAGTCGCTCTGGAGAAGAGCTGAATGTTAACAGAGCCTGTGTCTTCACCAGTGGATGTAAGGAATGACAAGCCAGCATTCACAATAAAACAACCCAACAATGGCAGCCATTGTCTTCACAGATTTACAGTAATTCATCTGTGAAGCATGTGCTTACAGTACATGGTAGTAATTACCTGAGGCACCGTTGGATCCTCGCTGTAATCAGTTTCTAGCATGAAGATGCTGTAGAATTATCGGTAACCATGCGTTACAAGTCTATGGCCTGCGATGGCAAGCAATAAATAAAGAGTTACTAGTTAACCTTGCAGTTAGCGAGCTATACATTCATCCAGTCAGTGCTTTTGCTGCATGAGGCAATGTCAAAAAGGTCACAACAGCCTGAACCAACTAATACATGACACATCTGTTGGTTAGATGCAAGGACATATGATCAACGCTCGTGTCCTCTGGGCATTGCAAACCTGACATTCCTAGACATCTATAGCACCAGACAAAATAAGGACAATTTACATTCCGCTCATGTTATTCTGTCAAGTGAAACTGTAGACATGTTGGTCCCATATCTGCCTGGATGTCCTTTTTATCACAAACCTTCAATTCAGCACTGCGCATGGCAAGCTTCCCAAATGCATCAGCATTTTCAGATGACCTCAGAAGGACAAATATGAGCCCCTCGTCTGAGCCACACACACACACACACACACACACACACACACACACACACACACACCTCCCCAGCTGGAGCTCCTGCAGCAGCAGGGCTGCCTCACTGCTTCTGATCTAAACTGAGCAGACATCATGTCACCGAAACATTATTTTACCAAGGTGTTAGTGTCTAGATGGGACTACAAGAGCTGTGTGACATTGAGAAGAGGAACAAGGACATGCGCAGTGCCGCTGCCAGAGAAACCAGAGAAGAAAGGTCGAACAAGTTAATCAGTTGTATTGTTCTCTAGATTACAGTGACATCTGATCAGAGGAACCCGACACTGATCGATAGTCTTCTGTCCATACTGAGCAGGCCCTATCACCTTGACTCACCTTGGACCCTGATGCATTTTTAACCCTTTGACTGCCCATTCCAAAACTGCTAAAGACAACTTGACGTCCCCCCCCCCCAACAACAAACAGCCGATGTGGACTGAGGTCCAAACGTGAGCCATCTTTCCACTGTCCGCAGCGCGCACCGCAGCGTCCGCGCGCTCTGAATGCAACTTACATTAAATAACTAGCCAACACCACACACATCACGACCTTGTTTTATCAGTCACGAAGCTATTAAATAATACTAAAAATCAACTAATTTGGGGATAGGGGGTTGTGTGTTTCAAAAGTGGAGACCTGGAAATCAAGGGACTAGTAGAAATATTAATTACAGTGGCTCAATAATTAACCATTAACCGTGTAGCAGTTTTGGTCATGTATGCAGCAAAGTCAAATCAAACAGGTGGAAAGAAACACGAGGCAACCGGCGCGCGAACCTACAACTGTGAGCGCGCGCTTACCGCTTCGCCACGAACAGCCGGCCAATAGCCAATCATACTCACACCAACTGCCTCCGGTCCGACCGAGCAGCTCTCCTTTCTCCGAATCCCACACAAACTTCTTCCATCCGCCATCGTCTTGTTTTGAAGGCATATTTATTTCCCGTTAAAGTGTTCCTTTAGTCGTTCTTCGGCAGACTCCCTCCGTGTGGTAACCAAATACCGACCCTAGGCAGAGCAGGAACCCAGCTTGGTCCGCTGGAAGGCACCCTAATATAAACCGTTTCTCCTCGACTCCGCCCGAAACTCTCTACAAGTTACCTAGCAGGAGGGCGGAGCAGCGCTGACCAATGAGGGAGCGGGGCAACCGTGCGTACCCCTGACGTCAGGAAGACGGACAGAGAGCCTAAAGATGCAGACATTTAGTACTACACGTATGAGGGCTGAGCTTTGCAGATATTGCCTGTGTAGGTAGAAAGGTATTCATCGTCTTCATGTAGGCTGTTCTACAAAACCTCCGTCAGATCTGATTTACTGCTTTTTTACAGACTCTACAAATCCACCCAGAGTGGATCACAGTAGGTCATATAGCTTTGTGTATGCAGACCTACAGACGTGTTTGTATACACTACATTGGGATAAATACGTATACAAAGCCTATTGTAGCCTTTAAGGCAAACAACAGGTTACTATGACCATCAATCTAACAAGACACACATTATGGCACCTCATGGGCCCCTTGTTATCCCATAGTTCTTCTGTTTTTTATGCATTGTGAATGTAAAGCCTCACCCCAAAATAACTAATATGTGCATACAAGATATTGTGGTGTAGAGGTGCACCTAGACAACAAAAGTCCAATTAATTAAATCATTAAATTAAAAGACCAAATGACGCACTGTGAACCTGAGCCTATAGGGCCCATGGGTGTCATATAGATCCATTTCATAGCAGTCTAATGGATGGGTTTGTCAGTCAGGAGTTTCTGCAACACAGTAAATGTTTATCAAGCTCCCTATAACAGCCTCCTTCTGGGATGTTTTATTTTTTGCTTTGACCGAGCCCAAGAGAGCAACTGTAAATCAACGTTTTTGAAAATATGAGCAGGTCTAATGGATGTCCATGTGTAGCTGAAGACTTGTAATTGGTTTACAGCATGACAGCATGACTGTTCGGGTTAAATCACTGCATGCCAAACAATTACGACAAGGCACATGCAGAATGCCAGATTACAGTGCACCAACCTACAATTCTGAATAAAGTCAGTGGCTCTAAAACACTCATTATGGCACAAACAATACAATCATTTCATCTCCTTCACCAACAGGATGGAGTTTGTTTAGCTGAAGCCTGCGTGGCTTATACTGGTACAGTATCTGTTCCCAGTTTAACTTGGTGGGTGTCCTGTGTTGTTGTGTGCAGTGGACTCCCCCCCCCCCCCCCCCACACCACAGGGATCATAAGCTCTAGTTACACAGCATTGCCAAGTATACACATAGTTGAAACCTGTATATATATCCTGCCTTCTACAGCCCATAACCCCTCTCTAAAGCTGGCTCCAAGGGCAGTTCTGCTGCCAGTGCCAGGGGCCACACGATGACCCAATTTTCAATCTGAGCTGGAAATAAGAGGCTTTTAATTGATACTGTGTTACCTAGTACTAAATGAGTGTACATTTTAAATGAATTGCCTTGTCTGAATTAATATTGAAAACTGTTTCAAATTTGATAAGCAAGAAACGACCAGAAGCGCCCGCATGCCAACAATACAGACGCATGTACATCCTTCACATTCTTGTCTGGCTGTGTGTAATGTGTGTGTTCATGCATGTGTGTGTGAAATCGCTCCGCAATGTGCTTCCATCTGAGTCTCTTGAGCTGTGTACATTTGTTTGAATGTAAATATGTGTGTGTAGTTGTGATGAGTAGGGATTAGGCACATGGGGTTTTGACCTTTAAATATCTCCTCAAGGACGAGAGGAGTAAAATCACTCGTGCTGCTCGATGCAACTCAGGAAACACTCACCTGACCTCCTGCGTACAATCAAGTCCCGTCTTTAGAGTATAAGATGTGATGTTAGAAATAAAGTTTGATTTATTTCTAGATAGAAATAGTCTAAATAGACAAATTGCATCAGATACATCCAGTGGGAGGACAGCTATAGGTGCTGAAATCTATGCACACATGTCCTGACTGCTTCCTATTTTAGGGAAGTGTTTACTAGGTAACTAAGGAGCCATAGTGTCTCCCATCTCCCTGATTGTAGCTAACTTGAACATCAAACATGTTGCACAGTTTGGGAAAAAAACACAACCAAACTACACTGATCCAGTATTGACGGTTTCAGCACGTCAACAACATCAACCGACACATCCAGTACACACGAGCGGGAAGAGGACGCTGTTTAAAGACCGCTGTGTTCATGTGAAGGCTGACAGAGGGACCAGTCACTCACACAGACCGATATGTTAATGTCAACTCTAACCTCCACAATGGGATCACACCAGCCTCAACGCTGGCCCCTTCCCTACTCCATACCCACCGACTGCAGGTGGCCGTGCTCGGACCACGCCCCATCTTCCATCTACAACATTGTTCTGTAACTTTCTGAAACCTACAATCCAACGCTCCATGTAACCACCTGCTGTGCAGAGGCTAGAAAGTAGTGTTAGGGTTATCATCGTCATTTTATTTTCAGTTTATTCACATTACACACTTCGTGTTTCCCTCACAAAAACTTCCATCTGTTTTATCACTTGTTCTACATGATATCAATGATTTATTGTGCCTGGGTGTTCCCTTAACTCTGCTGGTTGTTCCTTGTGACCCGAGGGGACCGGACTTTGTTGTTAGAGCCCCCAGTTATTAGCATCTTTTAAATCCCTTCTTAAAACTTTATTTTATAGGAAATACACTTAAGGGTGTGTGTAAGTGGGAAGAGGGAATATTAAATATGTTTTTAAGGTTTATCATCCCACTTTTATTATTTTTGTTTTATGATCCGTGAGTTTTTTAAATATATATTATTATTTTTATTATTACAAATATTACTGTTATTATTAATATTGTTGTTGTTCATAATAATAACAATAACAATAACAATAATAATAATATAATTACCATGAACACACACATACTAGAGCACCAAATATGGGCTCGGGGCTGAGAGCCACAGACAGGTATTCAGAGACAGACTAACACATAGTACTACTCTTCATGAGATTTGATCAACAATACAGAATATTTTCTAATAACTACACATATTTCACAGGTGCAGTTATGGGGAAATACAGTTTCATTGCATTTACTTGTTGGTCAAAGTGCTCAGAACACAGTAGCAGGTTGGTGTAGTTTGCCAGAACACCTGCAATACAGAAATATAGATTTTATATAGAGCTACACTGATTTTGTGTTTGACATGTCACTGTTTTAACGTTGTAGCCGTCACTGTGGTGAATCCCACCTCTCTGCTGCTCCACATGACAAGATAAGCTCGAATAATTGCTGAGAACCTTGCTGCTACTCTATACTTGTCCTAATCCAAAACTGGTGGTGATCTGCACGAGTACAATGCTCATTTCCTTTGTTTATATGATGGAGCTCAGGTGAAGGTAACATCAGGCTGGAATCACAGGAGGCACAGTTTGTGGAGCAGTCTGTAAGATAAAGCCTGCTATTTTTCTAATGATACAGCCTGGTGTCTGACAGCAACCACGCCCAGACAACTGCTGCCTTTTGTCAGCTTGTGTACACAATAAACATGTGTACTGTTTAAGGGTGGGGGTGGCTGGACTAAAGGTGAAAGTGAGTCTTCCTGTTTGAAGCCTGCGTAGGTCTGAAGCTACCATTTGCACATGTTCACCCACTCTGGTGGTTGTTGTGGGTGAGTAACACTGAAAACACGGGGTTCTAGCTGTTCCCTCGTTGGCCCATTTAGTACAATTCATGTGGTTACAACCAAAAGACATTTGTTTGTTTGCCGTCTTTCTCAAATGTAGTTTTTAACAGACGTTGAATACATTTTCAGACAAACTTAAAAAAAAAAAGGTGCTGGGTTAAACGCATAGCATACTACAGAAACAGGGTTTAGGGTTAGGGATGAATTTGATACCTTTGTTGATACCTTTGTTTCTTCTGACAGCAAGACAGAACTAAATGCAGCATGCTAACATTGGCAGATACTTACATGCCGATCTTTAGCCGGTATAAAATGTATGTATACCGTCTTAGGTTAGCGTGTTAGCATACTAGCATTTTGTAAACACAGCCTAGATTACAACTGAGGTTTCATTATTTAAGCAGGTATTTGATCATAAACCAAAATATTGGAAGAATTTCAACCTGATGGTGGCACTAGAGGGAACGCCAGGGGTTCCCCATCGTGTCAGTAGGATTCATCCTGAGGGAACCATTAATGCATGTACCAAGTTTTATAGCAATCCATAAAATATTTGTTGAGATATTTGCGTCTGGATGGTGAGAGACCGACCAACCGAGCTAGGCTAAAGAAGCTACTAGCATGGCTAAAGAAGTCCTCTGGTCCAGTCATTTAGATGCCTTTTGCATCCTACAATACGTGTTGCTTGACTCAAGAAAAAAAGAAGGTAGATTTCAGTCTGTTTCCAAGACACATCATCTTCAAAATCATATCGTATCTTAACAAAATTGTAACAACGTGTTTGATCATGTGTTGTTCCAACAGAGTGACATTACATTCTGGAAAGAGATTCCAGTGATGTTGAAGTAATGGCTGTTTGGAAGGCATTTAAAAATCTAAAATATTTAACAAATTAGAAACCATGATGGGCATTTAGAAAATGGATAGCAATGATGTATTGTTTACATGATATGTAGTAAATGAATGAACTAAACATGCAAAGGCATTGCTTGAATTGAAGACAAGCTCTGCCACCTCCACTACACTGTAGAATAGGTGAGTTTGAACACGGCTTGTCCACTGGACACAAGGTTCTAAAAAAACGGACCGACTGCCGTGTGTGGCAGCGTCAAAGAGGTTAATTACATATTAATCCGAGAGCTGCCGAGGATAACATTCTATTTCCTGTTGGTTTCTTCTCAGTTTCACAGACAAATGAAAGAGCTCACAGTGATTACTTAACACATTACTGAGTTCATGTTAGAATGATGATTGATATATTACTGTTATATTCTAAAATTGCTTGTTTTTCTCATTTTTATGATTTATTTATGGCTTATTCTCTCAATCTAATGTCTGTGTGTTAATGATGTGCTCATGTCATATTGGTGTTACCACAGCTTAGTGAAGTTTCACTACCGGGGAGATTGACACTTTCCTTAGTTTCCCTTTACCATGGGTGTCCAGTGTTTGTCTGGGTATAACTTCTCTGGATCTCTAGTCACTCATGGCCAGAATGTAGTTTCAACAAGTGGGATTTGCTCTCTCTCTGTTGGCCGAGAGTTTACATAGTTAGTTTACATCTCACCTGCCGGCCTGAGCGCTTCTCCCAACCCGACACCACCTCCAGCCTGATACGCTTACAGTCTCACCCGCAAAGCTCCGGGCTCGCCTTTTCCCCAGCTATGTGCTCCCGCGCCATTCACCCGCTCATCCTGGTGTATTTGTGAAAAAAATGTAAACTTTCCTTCTTTCCACCGTCTACTCTAGGGTTCGATCCAACTCTGACCATAACAGATAAAACAGGATCACATTTCAGGTTTTCACAGTGTTTCTGCCCGTCTCCAGACAAAGGTCGCGACCTTTACCATATCGTAAATTCTAATGGTGGTGTCAGCACATTGTTTACAGGTGAAACACTGACAGAAATGCTATAGTAGCAACGTTTTGTTGCAGGATATTAGTGTGTAGCGCTGAGGGTATGAACTGAAATGGAAAGGCATACATGACCTTGACTAAATGAAATGTATACTGTATATGGTTGAGGCATTTTTTGAATCCTGTCTTCAGTAGGAACCAACGGACTTGAAGCTGAGAGCCTTAGACGATAAGAAGAATATAGGATAACATCACACTGACGCTGTTTGGGAATTCTTTGAACTGAAATCCTTAACATTATTTGCTGGCGCCACATTAAATATAAACCCCGCCAATGATGGTTCCAAGCTAATTGGTTCCTTTTGATTTCTTTCGCATACATATCAAAAGAGAATTGAAAGTGATGTGTTTACACATTGGAATAATAAAACCGAACTTGCTAAATTATTCACATGAAATGTTAGAGACACCTTTCAGTATAATGCAGTTCAATAATCCCTGACTAAAGCCTCAACATGTCTTTGAAAAAGTGTCACCAAAAATGAACATAAGTGGGATTTTACAAAACGTGGGACCATGAGAAATCATTCATTCTGTGGACTCCAAGCAGCATCAAGCCTCTTAGTACTTAGTACTGTAGTAATATTTCCCTGCTCCAAGTCTTTAAAGATAAACAAAGGAACATAGTCGATAGTAAAAGCTCTCTGTGCTTTCCTTTAAATCAGCCGTATACGATGTCTGAAGTCCTTTTGTCAGTCACAACCCAAGGCCACACCATAATGTCCCAGAGGTCAATAATTGACAGAGGATCATTATGGAAAGTTTAAATGTCCTCTCTCAAAGTCACTGGTTAATGTGTAAGAGTTGTGAAAAGAATGTGTGGTTTTATTTAACTTGTTTAACCCGACTCCCACCTACAGGCACCTCACATTTCAGAAGTGAGAAGAACAACCAAAGACATTGCTTTTGTGAACAATGGAATACAAATGTTATGTTTTTGTCAAAGTGTGGGACAGAGTGAACATTTGATCTGGTGAAAGGTCAGGGACCATAAACCTGGGGGGGTGGGTCATGATTAACCAACCTACAGGTTAACCACTCAGTGTGTTGTGTGTGTATTCAAAGCCCGATATAAATCTTATTCCTTATATTTTAACATCTCACGCCACATACCCGCTACGATGTAATATCCTGCACGCTCCTCAGGTTGTTTTTACCTGTTTTCATTCAGTGGGATTTGTCTGCATTCTTCTCCAACTGACCTGTGTACCGAACCCGTCTCAGTCCTGTCCTCTGTGGGTCTCAATTTGTTTTAATTCTCTTTATCAAGCGTTCCGGCCTTTCTATAGTTCTCTGCTCGTGTTCTTGAGCTTCCCTTTGTCTGCTCTCTGTCTGCATTCTTCTCTGGCTGACTACCTGTGTACCAAACCAGTTTTTTTTGGATTTACTTCTGTGTCAAAGTCGTACATTTGAGTTCACCAGTCGTTACAAACGGACCTTTGTTGTGTTGCATGTAATACCTATCCTCTCTCTCTCTCTCTGAAGAGACTGAGAAAGAGAAAAATAGAGAGAGATCGGTAGAGATCTAGATAAGAGAGGGAGAGAGGAGAGAACGAGATAGAGAGAGGGAGGAAAGAGAGAGAGAGAGCGAGAGGATCTAGAGGAGAGAAGGAGATCTATCTCAAGAGCTAGAGAGAGAGAGAGAGAGATAGCTAAACGCCGGATAGCGATCTATATCTAGCTCTCTATCTAGGACTCGCTCTCTACTTGTCTCTCCTCTCTCTCTCCCTCTCTCTCTCTTCTCTCTCTCTCTCTGTCTCTCTCTGTCTCTCCCTCTCTCTCTCTCTCTCTCTCTCTCTCTCTCTCTCTCTCTCTCTCTCTCTCTCTCTCTCTCTCTCTCTCTCTCTCTCTCACTCCCTCTTTCCAGTCTGCCTCTACTCAACTGTCCAATAAAGGTGAAAATGCAAGAGAAACAGAAACTACAGTGGCCAGTAAGGAGAGAAGAGAGAACTCCTGACACAGTGAAAGCTATTCAGTGATATGAGATTATATTAATAGGGAATGAAATTCACACCTTCCGTCGCAGACAGAATGAAGAAAACAAAATAACTGTTCTTTGTATGTTGCACTTTTTGTATCATTATCACAGGAATATTATAAAACAAACACTGAAGCTGATCTGATCTGATGCTATTTGTAATGTGTGATCTCTTTTTGTATTACTGATTTACCTGCATTTGTGTCGCTCTGTTGCTGATACACTCATACACTTCAGGTGAATGTTTCTCTCTGTAGGACTCTGTCACCCAATCCGCCGGAGGCAGACCGTGATGTCGACACACAGTGAAGGTGGGAAGTTGATATGGCTGCTGACATTTCATCAGCTCCTTCACTGTCATCAATATGCAAACTTGGAAATAAATGGAATAATTAAGGCAAATTGAATAGTGAACAAAGTGGAATGTAGAACAGAGTTTTCCTGGATGATAAACGTTGAAAAAACCCACAAAATAACTACCTGGAGCAAAGTTTTTAGTCTTACACATGCAGTTATAAAACTTTTAGCTAGAATAGCTTCTGCTTGTGCCAGTACAGTGTAAAGCAGAAGGTGCATATGACCAGCTGCTGGTGTCCACTTTGTAATGAACACCCCGCATATTAAACTTTCATTGTTTTCCCCTCTTGAGCTGTCACCACGCTCTAAACCTGTTGGATGCAGATCACACATCCTGACTGACCACCTTCCTGATGCTGTGATGAAATATATGCTCTTGCGAAACTGTGCACTGGTTACAAATTAATCCACATCTCACTCATATTTAGCTGCAGCTTAGCCCAGTTCAAAGTTTAGAGCTCATTCCCTCCAATAATTCATGTGATAGTTAATATTTGAGCCAGATAGATAACCTGATCTACAGAATTAGCTCTAGCTGTTTGTAGAAGCACGTTAGAACAACACAACACAAAAACTACTCAAACATTCAGTTGAAATGTCCATGAATGGGAAAGAATGGTATAATGCTAACATAGTTTTATAAAACTGAACCTTGCCATGGAATACCATCAGTGCAATTTAAATAAACTCAATGTGATAAATCTAATGCTATTCTAATGTATTATTGTGGTGTATATATCAATATGATGTATGTTTGGATTTCAAATGTTACTAAATACTCCATATCGATGCTTCTAATATTGCTAATAATGATAAAACTAAGACTGACCTAAGCACGATAACAGTTGTGGACATTGAACCCTTCACTCTGGGAGGAGGGGGTGGGGGGTCACTTCTACACAACAGTGTATACAGCATATTTTTAATTATTTCTGTATTCAATCTTATTGTTAATGTTTTTTTAAATAATCTTTGTCATTTTTTAAATCATATTCATGTTTATTTGTTATGTATGTATAATGTTTTATTTCTTGGATTTGTCCACAAAAATATATATATTTTCTTAATAGAGACTAGTCTATGCAGATTATTTATTTGGGAAAGCTAATAATAACAATAATAATAATAATAATAATAATAATAATAATAATAATAATAATAATAATAATAATAGAATAAGATATAAATAAATAATAAGAAAAAACTTTTTACGAGCTTTCTGTTGTTACTGCTTTAAGAAATGTAGAAAACAAACTCCTCGGAGCACACACGGGTTATGGAGTTCTAACCTTGACTTCATGACTTTGCTTGGACAGTTTCCTCTCATACAGGTAAAGCAGAGTGAACCCAGTCCTCAGCTGGTCTGTAGCAGACACAGTGTGGAGAGTAACCTCACATTAGCGCGTGTTGAAAGGCTGAACATGAGAGACAAAGGAAACACTGTGATTAGAACTGAAGCCATGATGTCCTTGAAGAAGCACAAGGTGAAAGTAACACATCACACCCTGTCACAGCCTTTAACAGACCCTTTGATGGAACTAAGGGAATAATATGCTGTAAATCACAGAGCAGTCAACCTGTATCACTGGCTCACAGTCCTCTGGTACTCATATACATACAATACACACTATTGTTTATCAGAATGAAAAAAATTCATGAAACATGTAACGACATCAGCCTTTTGCAGTAAATGTCACTTCATGAAACGAGACTTTGAGGATGAAGCGTATCAGCGTTGTCTGTTTAACCAACAGCAGAGATGCAGAGAAATCAGAGGAGCACAGTGGACGCCATCAGCTTCTGTTGTGACGACAACAAAGTCCTCGTTACGGATCACAAATCAGGTGCACATAGTGTCAACAAAGTCTGTTCTAGTGGAGGACAATCTCCCTCTGGCCTGCCCTTCACCTGTTCACTCTCACCTGGCCTCTGTCGTCAGATATGAGCAGTTAAAGGTGCAACCCAGTGATGTATTTAATATTTAATTTCCATAAAGGTGGTGGCCTCACGAAACACAACTTGTACAAAAGACTGGTCACCATGGAAGCAGCAGAGGATGAGATGGTCTGACCTTTCCTTTGTACCTAGCTATAAAAATATAGCGATTGATTTACTTTAGGGTCAGTTCGGCACCATTGAAACAACAACAGAAAGTTTAGGATAATTTTCTCACTATTTGTGGAATCCTCAAATCCTTATACGTTGGACCAGTAACGGCGCTGACTTATTGGGTGGAGGAAGTGATGCTGCCCCCCGCACTGCCTGGGGTCTGTCCGTCAGGAAGCTCAGGATCCAGTCACAGAGGGCTGGTGAGCCACAGGAACTTTCACCCCCTGAACCTGTTGAGCAAAAGTTCAGGTGGGG
Organism: Cottoperca gobio; assembly: GCF_900634415.1. Classification (NCBI taxonomy): domain Eukaryota; kingdom Metazoa; phylum Chordata; class Actinopteri; order Perciformes; family Bovichtidae; genus Cottoperca; species Cottoperca gobio. The sequence goes on along the minus strand of NC_041356.1, from coordinate 451,999 downwards.
GCTCTCGAGGCTCAGAGTCTACATTAAATGATCCTGAAAAAGTAGCGTTAGCTTGCCCAAACATTAACAGATTAATGGGTTTAGGTTCCATGTCGGGTTGACACAGGTTCAATGGTGTCTTTGTACAGCATTTTGAACCTTGCAGACGGCCTTTCCCGACAGCACCCAGCCAAAGCAAATGCATCTGATCATGTAGCCTCTGGCATTCCAGATCCAGAACCACGGCAGCTAATCAGGCAAACCCAGGCTACTCAGTTTCCCCTTGTCCCACTCAATCTTAACTACGTGTTTTACAGGAAGCCAAACCTACCATCAAGGAATTCCTGAGGGTTTGGACCAGAAGGAAGGTCCTGGATGCAGGTGAATCCAAGGAATCTCTTGTGCTGGTCAGACAGTGGTGCCGGATACAAGATGATACAAGAGCTCTATATCAGAGTCTGCAGAGAAGAGGTTCTCCAGCTGGTGCTGCCCACATGTCACTCCCCGTCGCTGCCATGCGCCACGACATCAAGCAACGGTGTCTGGAGTGTGAAGGTTGTCAGGAAGCTTAAGAAACTCAACCTCCTGCATGCGCCTTACATGCTCCATTGGCTTGCTTCTCCAAAAGGTTATTTTTACATTTTCTTTTTTAGAACAATTAAACGCAAAATACATAATGATAATCAATGAGGTTGATGAATTATTTAACTTTATGCTAGGTAGGTTAACGACGGATAAGGATAAGGCTGGCAATATTCTAAATGTTTCTTATTGTCGACAAACAAAACCGATGAATCCAATGAAAAGACCAAAACCAACAATGTGTTAGCCCGTCTCTCTATACTTTCTGACTTACCTGCTCTGTCTGTGCTTCTCAGCCCTAAGACCATTGTTTCCTACTGAAGACGTAAATCTTCTTTAAAAAACTTTAAGAAATATATATAATTAAACATTTTTAAAGGCTCAGTAATGATCTGAAACAGCTTGTCACTGTAACCTTTATCAAACAAACAGGAGGAAATGCATTTGTTGGGGATTATTTTCAGTGGCAGATTAATCCACATTAGGTGCTCTAGTGAGTATTTGGGGCAGCAGGATGGTGACGTGGGATTGAGTCAAAATAAACTACAGTGTGTTTGTTGATAGTAATGAAGGAACCTGTCACCCAGTGCAACAGTGTGCCTTGTTGGTGTTAATAGAGTATTGAAGCTCTATGGCACGAGCAAGAAGATACACAAACAATACTTGTTAGTCCTGTAGGATCCCTTCCTTTAAGGCACAAGGTTATGGAGTAGTCTGACTCACCGGATGTACACTGCGTTGATTTCTCCTCCCCTTCCGCTATCTCTGCGATCTATTTTGCATCCTGTGTTTAGCGCAGCCTAAGACGATTGTGATTGGTTTAAAGAAATACATACAAACTCACTGAGACACTTCTTCTAACTGATATCCCTGATGCTCGGTAGATGGGCAACAATGATGTTCTGTTCGGTGCTTGAATCACCTGCCGCAGTGCTCTCCTGTCCAGGGCAACGCACATCCCACAACACTTTGTAATGTTTCCAGTCAGGATGCTTTTCCCTTATACCAGAGTTCTTATGCCAAGTTCTTGTTGAGGAACAGAAAGCATCCTGACTTGGAACATTACAAACGTGGGATGTGTGCGGCCCAGAACCGGAGAGCACCGCGGCAGGTGATTCAAGCACCGAACAGAACATCATTGGTGCCCATCTACCGAGCATCAGGGATATCAGTTAGAAGAGGTGCCTCAGTGAGTTTGGGGCTTTGGCAGTCACCATCTTGGTTTGGACATCAGAGGGAGAAGCAAAGTACAACTGAGCGCTGAGCGAGACAACCAACATGTTACAGTTAACTGATGAACTGAAAAACGCTGTGAAAGGGTTAAAGTTGTAAGACAAAAATGCTGAAAGCACCCAAACCGGACAATGCCGTAGTACCGACCTGTCAATAATAAGGTAGCCCCGCCCCAAAACATATCCTGTTTTATCGTCTATTTTACTCTAAATGGGACCATCATTTACAAAATATGCATCATGCTGTATTGTAGAAGACTTGAAACTGCATCACACTTACTCAGCATACTTAGGCTGCGGTCAAATAGTCTTTTTGGCTTAGGAAGGTTAGGGTTAGGGTTAGAAAAACACACTGTGAATAACAAGGTTGTAGAGAATACTGCACTAAAGCGGACATAGTGAAGCTAAAATTATACGTATATGCTGGTTTTGCACATTACCATACCACTACCCTCAATCCAACTATAAACCAAAGTCTCTGTAGGTATACTGTATATGTATGTGTGTAAATTGCTTTATTTCATGGCAAATAAATGAACCTTGTAACCTTCTTATCTTGAGTCGCTCATTAGAATTCCTGACAGCCAATCACATCATGGGATTTGAAATTTCAATGCTGAAATATGTAACACTGTACTTATTTGTGTTTCATTTTGTGTTGCTGGGAATCTGGTGAGCTGTGTGTAGTGTGTGATAGCAACATTCCCTGTGACTGCAGAGGAGTCACCTTGTCCCTGCAGCTCTTCCTGTCTTTCTCTTCCTGCCTCTCTGTCCAGCCCCCTCCTTACTACTACTTCCTCTTTCTATCCGCATGACTACATCCACACCACTACACCTGCACAGTCTGCTGACTGGCTCAAATTATTCTGGCTCTGCTCTTTCCTCGTGGGACTGAGGCCACACTGACCTCTGGAGGTGTGACATAGAAACAGGGGACATCAGTCATGTTCCCACATCTGCTTCTTCTACTGTATAATGCAGTTTTGCTCTGCAAGGCTGTCCCACAAGAGGAGCTGCAGTAATCTCCGCCCCCCCCCCCCCCATAGATCACCTGAGCCTTGAACCAGGAAATGAGGACTGCGGCAAGTGTGGTGTCCTTCGTACGCTCACCTTCAACTTTAGACCGTCTCAGCCGTGCATACATGCTTTGCATACCATAAAATAGCTTCTGACAGGTAGATTATAATGAGAATCAGTTCACTGGCCAAATGCAATCATGCTTATCTGTTAGCAGAGACACATTTACAACTCACAGTAAAACACAAGACGGAGCCGAGGTGTGCTGTTGGTGACAGTGTGAAAAGGACATCTGTCCACAGCTTCTCATCGCACTGACACATGTCTCAGAGCACGCTACACTGTCATTGTAATTACTGGAGGAAAGATCCTGCAACACACACACACAACCCGCATGAAACATGTTATTAGTAGCAACAAAACATTTCCACGTAGATGAGGAACATACACACACAAACACACAGAAAGAGAGAGAGTGTCAGATTGCGGTGGGGGCTCCAGAAGGAGGCTGCGTCCTCCAGATGTCACCGGTGACGGAAAAGTACAGTCACACCCAGTGGAGCCTCACATCCTTCTGTGGGACGGGGATTAAACGATTAGCTCGTCCTCACTTTCATTTGCTCTCTTCTCTTCTGTTCTTACGTTCTACTGCTGTTCTCTGAAAACTGCTGACCGGGACATTCTTTCAGCTCCTGCTGCATGAGCAGAGAACGAGTTCACTGCCTGCTGTTCCACATTCAGACATGATGCATGATGAACTCATTACATGTTCTTTAGTCCCGTCATAAAGCACTGTTATTAAAGGGGTGTAGAGATTCAGTATTGCACTTTTATAATGTCAGGGTGTTTGTAAAAACAAATCAGAGCAGCAGGGATCCAGATGTCCTGGCTTTTACTGGTGAAGCTGGATCCTGCACTTCCAATGATTACATCAATAACATAGTTTTGTTGGACCATCAGTATCTGATAAATGCCCATGTCTTTAAAAACGCTTCGTGTTATTAATTTTAGGTCTCGAGCTGAGCTGAGATGAGCCTCGTGACCCCCAGTGACATCATCTGGGTTATTTCTTTTCAGACCTCACAAAGCTCCTACAGAGCCTCAAAAGACATTATAAAACTCTGTTTTCTCAGGCCGAGCAGGACCTTTTATAACTTAATTACAAGTGCTTGGAATACTTTTTACATTGTTGTACTGGTGATTTAAATAAAGGATCTGAATATTTTTGCCATTTTCATTCCTTTTTCCCTTTCTTTGGGGGCCCTGTGTTAAAATGTAGCCTCGTTTTAAGACCTTCATCACGTCACTTTTGTTTTTGTTGTACAGTCCTTAATTAACGTGTTCAAATGACCCGACAACACATCTCAAGTCATAGTCATAAGTCATAAGTCATTGACTGGGTTTAGCCAGAGCAAGGTGGATTTTTATTAGTATTTGCAATTATTACAGTAGTTTAAGTATTTATATATATATATATATATATATATATATATATTTAATATTATATGTATTTGTATAGTCACTATGGCAAAGTGGATTATACTTTCAGATGTGATTTATTACAGAGAGCGCAGCACTGCCAATGTGACCTTCCCTCTGACTTGATGGATGAGTGTGTGTGTGTGTGTGTGTGTGTGTTTGCGTGCATGCGTCGTGCTTGTGTGTTTGTGAGAGAAAGAGAGAGGGGGGGGGGCTACTATTAGCGTGTCAGCAGTAGAGGTGATGTCTGCAGAGGGAGCGTGTTTGCCACCTAGTGGGTGTCAAACTGCACTGCATGTTACCTGAGTGGACAAACTGCCTTGCTTGCTGAAGTAGGTCTTAGATCTGCTAAGGCGGCATTATTTTGGTCACAGGTTTTTAATAATATACATGCTGATGTAGAGCTAAAATGCTACTTAGAATGATGTCTCTTATGTACGTTTTGCAGATATGTTGCATTCATTTTCTCATTTGCTCTATCTACAACACAATGATTTTTAAAGAAGTAAAACATTTCTTCAGAAAAGGAGTCTGCTTGGGGAGGCATCATATAAAACAAGAGAAAACTGATCTAGGAGAGATGTTTATCTTTAACTCCCATTCTACCCGTCCATAATCCAGTCCAGCAGGTGGCGCTAATGCTAATATCAACTGGCTGCCAAGCGCTAATACACAGAAAGACGTCTGGGATGAAGTGAAATCGAGGACGTTTAAGGAAACACAAGATAAACTTTGATTTTATCTAAACTCTGAATTGCGTTTTTTATATTTTTATTTCACAATTAACATCCAGTTAATTTAATGTCATGATTCCACACACATGGCGGTATGCACCTTCTACGGTGGTTGCGGATCGCAAATTAACACAACGAAGAAGAAAAATCACAGTGTAATGAGCTGGAGACTGACATACATGTAGAAAATAATATATTTAGTCAAAGTATATTTTAAGAACAGCTATGGATATAGCTCTGTATCTAATAGCAGCTACCATCCTCGTAGTCCTGATTTTGTTTGCCTTGAAGGTGCGGAGGAAAACACAGGAAGGTGAGGAGCCTTAACATAAGCTAAACACTGGTGAGCTAATGTTAACCGTTAGCATAGTGGTAACGTAAGCTAAACACTGGTAAGCTAATGTTAACCGTTAGCATAGTGGTAACGTAAGCTAAACACTGGTAAGCTAATGTTAACCGTTAGCATAGTGGTAACGTAAGCTAATGTTAACCGTTAGCATAGTGGTAACGTAAGCTAAACACTGGTAAGCTAATGTTAACCGTTAGCATAGTGGTAACGTAAGCTAAACACTGGTAAGCTAATGTTAACCGTTAGCATAGTGGTAACGTAAGCTAAACACTGGTTTAGTTAATGTTAACTGTTTGCATTGTGGTTAACAAGCTGTTGCTTTAACATAAGATTTGTAAGGTTGACGTTTTCGAAACTGTCCTAGTTTTGACACCACAATACATATTTAAGTAGTGAAAGGGAAACAGTCGAGCTGGAAACTTTGCCGCTGTGTTACTTCTTTACGGTGACGTCAGCTCACAGCTCACTCGTCATAAAGTGACAGCTGATCCTCAATCAGCTCTGATCAGCACATCATACACCGGAGACACACACGTGATGGAATCTCTGTGTCATTTACTTTCTAGGTTCCGTTTTAGGCAAATGATACCTAAATGTAATGAATTCTGCAAAAGAAAAGAATTGGGAGCACAAAAGATCCGATCAGAACCTTCTTAGCTGAAACCTATTTCAGGGGGAAAAAAAATGTTGCAGTTTTTTTTAAATATCTGAAGGGTTTTAACCTAATAATTGTATGAATGTATAAAGGAAAATGTTATTATGGTAAGGGCCATGTACTAATCTGATGTGATATGAAATTTGAAATCTTCACAGTCTTAACATGTGCATTGCATAGACAGTACTATGACATGTTGTGTGCCCTCTCTATGCTCAGCTGATGAGGAGCTTCACAGGGATGTTGTTCGGGCAGCGGGGCCCCCTCAGCGGGCAGCAGAGGAGCGAGGGGCCGGGATGCCTCGCAGGAGGAGAAACCTCGCCACGGTGATGGCTAACAGACGGCCACAGAGAGAAGCTGTGGAACATGGTAAACTGAGCAGATCACTTCAACATCAACATGCACGTGTTGTAATGTTTCATAATGAGCTTCTGTGTGAGCTGCTCATCAGGGTTCAAATGTTTGTGAAATAATCCGATAATACTGAAACTAGGGACGTTGTGTTTATGATCAGAATGATTTCTTTATGAGCAATAATTGCTAACATCTAATGCGGGATGTAAAAGAACATGTAACGAGTGTTCCGTTGCTTCCAGAGGAGGAACTGTTGGAGGAAGAAGAGGAGGACGAGCAGCAGAACCTCCAGCCGACCGCAAAAGTTGGAGCCAAGAAGCAGAAGAAGCTGGAGGAGAAACAGGCCAAGAAAGCCCAGCGAGAGGTCAGGGGTCCACACTGCACACTGAAGCTGCCAACAGCTACACAACATTCAAACTAACCCACTGCTCCAGAACTCAAAGGATATCTTAAATCTTAGGAAAAACATTTTGATGTCTATTTGGGAAGTTTAATTGGCATTGACGTTCCAAAGTGTGTCAGTTTACTATATCACTGTAGTATACACTGTGTAGAATTACTATGTAGTCTTTGTCATACTGGCTGAATACAAGATGTTATGACTTAGGGGGGGTCAGTATGAGCAGCAGCAGCCATCCAGTGTTGTTATCTTTTATTGTTTTCTTTTCAGGTGGAGATGGAGGAGAGGGAGGAGAGGAAGAAGATGCAGGAGCTCAGAGAGCAGGAGAGACGTCAGGACGACGCGAGAGAACGCCAGCTGGAGCAGAAACAGGTCACACACACACACACACCAACTGATTCCTCCCCGTGTGTTCACACGAGGAGATGCTGAGACTCTGCTGGTGTTTATTTAGGAGGAGGAAGAGCGCCGGGCTCAAGAGGAGCAGGACAAACGGGAGCAGGAGGAGTACTTAAAACTCAAAGCCTCCTTCACTGTAGAAGAGGAGGGAGTGGAGGAGCAGCCCACTGAGGACCAGGTCACACCTGCAGAGCTTTTTCACATTCTGCTTTCTGTCTTTTGTCTGCAATAGATTTTAAACAAGTCTTTGTGTTCTTTACTCTTAGTCACGCAATCTGCTGCAAGAGTTCATCCAGCACATTGAGGTGAGAGCTCTCTTCACACTCCAACATGTACTCAAGTAGCTGCATATCTTCCATACTTCAGTGTCTCCTCTGTCCTGCAGACCTCTAAGGTGGTTCTCCTCGAAGACTTGGCTTCTCATTTTGGGATGAGGACACAGGATGCTATTTGCAGACTGCAGGACCTGTTGGCTCAAGGCTCACTGACAGGTTAGTTTGCCTGGAGAGTAACATGGGAACATGAGCTAATCTTTGTATAAATGGCACACAGAAATGTTCCTGTGTCTGAAGTTCCAGGGTGTCCACATCACCCTAAAAACTGTGCCACAGATTCATGATGTTGCACGACAGAAGCATAAGTAAGAGATTGAGCATTAAATCTTCTTCTCTTGTGATGTTTCCTGAAGGAGTGATTGATGACAGAGGGAAGTTCATCTCCATCACTCCAGACGAGCTGGACTCCGTGGCTCGTTTCATTAGACAGAGAGGCAGAGTGTCCATCACAGAGCTGGCTCAGGCCAGTAACTCTCTGATCAACCTGACGCCCGAGAGCCGCAGCAGCGCCTGATGGGACGCCCCACTGCTGCAGCACCGCCCCACTGCCGTCTCTTCATGAGGATGCTGAAGAATAATCTAATCTGACGATTGCACTCGACCGCTGGTGAAAAGCACACAAGACGGCCGGTGCCAGGTGGGGTGCTGATCTGTTGTACAGTGACGTCCCGGCTCAGTGGTCTTCACTCGCCTGTAAATTAACACGCCCGACATGAAAAACATTGGGAGAAATAAAGTTTGCGATTCAAATTTCTCACATTTCTTGTGTGTTTGGTCGTTTACGTCGTAAGAGCTGCACAACGATTTGTTTGAAATGATCAAAAACTCCTTGAATATTCTCTATAGTCCTGTAGGCTCACACAGGATGTGGGGCTCAGCAACAAACACATTCCACTCCAATCACACATACCCACATCTGCACCATTAAAACACAACTAATAAACATTACATTTATTACAGATATATATTCTACCTTCTGAAGCATTGAGTATGAAAGTTGATTCTCTGATGGCACATCAGGCATTTAACCGTAAGTTAGTTTCTGGCATGAAGGTTTGGTCTCCTTTTCTTAAAGTCTTTCAGTTGATGAAGTGAAACTGCGTCCGTGTCAGACACAGATGTATTTCAGCTGGATGTCTCCTGGTCTGGATCCTGGACTCTCTGTTTTCTCTCAGTCAGCTCCCATGTGGAGCCGGCTCCTCGATCCTACAACAACAACACATCAGTCCATCCTCCCTGTGATATTCTGTATTAAAGTAAATGTTTTTCTGAATTCAAATACCAGTTTTCATTTTCATGTGATCCGACCCAGCATACCTTTATAAGCACTCCCAAGGGTGCCAGGTCATTCCTGAGAATGTCACAGGCTTTGAGGAGCGGGATCCTCTCTGGATAAAGTCCAGTTGCTGGTTCATCACGATGAGCAAGTGCGAACGCTCGAACTTCACTTCTGAAGTGAGTCAGCTGCTCCACGACCCCCTCCAGACTTCCACAAGTAGTGACCCCATCAACATCCTACACAGTACACACACACACACAGGAGGAAATGTGTGAGAAACAACACACACAGACAGACAGACAGACACACACACAGACATCTCTGAGCTCTGACCTTACTGTACAGCAGATCGATCCCAAAAATATCCAGCACCTCTCTGATGTAGCTGACCATGGCGCCGAACACTGCAGGGCTGCGAGCCCCGCCCTCACACTACACACACACACACACACACACACACACACACACACACACACACACACACACACACACACACACACACACACACACACACACACACACACACACACACACACACACACACACACACACACACACACACACACACACACACACACACACACACACACACACACACACTATCATCACTCAGTGCTTTCAACTGATTAGTGACATTTGTACATATTAAAGTTTGGTGCCACCTTGTATCGGTGCAATGGACTGCTCCAGTCTGACTGCTTATGCTTGTTGTCGGTGAACGGATGGTAAACAGTCACATGGTCAGCACATGTATCCAACGTGTTGGACACCAACTGACGAGCAGACAGCGAGTTACCTTAGAAACAGGCTGGAGTTGGCAGTTTCCATGGTAAACCAGACTCATCACAGCGCTGATGGCTCTCGGGGTATCAAAGTCATCTGCCAGAGCTTTCACCACGCTGGACTTCGTGTTAGCCAACCTGAGTCACAACAAACAAGTTCTGAAACATAACTACAAGAAGAAATAAATAAGAATGTCATATTTATTGTATTTTAGAGGGGGAGTGTTACTGTGCGTGCGGTCCCCCACCGTGAGAACATGAATAGACCTTGTTCTCCACACATGCAGTCCCACTGCACATCAAACCTGCTCCCTTTGACTTTACCAAGTGCACATTCCTCATTTAGTCATTTTAAATGAAATACAACTTTTAAATCATGTTTACTCTTCAACAACTCTAAGCCCTCACACAAAGAACAGAGTAGGAGGTGCAGTTACTACCTCTCCCAGAGAGGAGCTTCCTGTACGGGTGAGCACGGCAGCTGACCCTTCATGTAGGCCCGAGCATCCTGGACAAAGGTGGAGATGGTTCCAAGGGAGGTCCGAGCCTCCAACATGCTGCTGTCACTGTAGTCTATAGCTGTGGAGACGAGACGGGTGTGTGCCACGGAAATATTTAACAGCTGTTTTCACTGGTTAATTCAATTCATTGCCTGATACATTTAGAAACACAATTAGTAACAAATAAATTCATGACATTGCACTGAGCAAAAGTGAAGAAACATCCATCTGTCCCACCTGATCTGTATTTAGTCAAAAGACAAAACATCCGGAATTCATTGGCAGAGTAAGACTGCAGGAAATCCTGATGGAAATAAAAAAACATTATTTTCAAAAACTGCAATACACAATGTGGAAGACGCACAAACCAGTTACTCAATGAGTGGTGAATAATCGATTTACCTTGATGGTGACGTAGTTCTTTAAAGATTTAGACATTTTCTCTGCACTGCCTTTTAGGTGTAAGTGCCCTAAAAACAAACAAGAAGCAGAAACACTAAACCGAGATTAACCCTTAGCATACTGGTGAACATGTATGCTTTACTTAGTGTACAGTGATAAACAAACTGTACACAATTATGTCTGCAGGAGGCAAACATATGAATGGGAAATAAAAAACTGCCACTGCAAATTAGGAATAGAAGTATTATTTGTTATATTTATTGATCGTTAAACGAGGTGTGGATGAACAACGCAGCAAAATGGAATCTGTGGAGCGTGTACTCTTAGCGGCTGCCTCACTTTGGTTACTCGTCATTGTCCTTTGAGGAACTGACAGCAGGATTCCATAAAGCAACATTTCAATAAGCAGCCGCTAAGAGACTCCCGCCCTCTAACATGGCTGGTGCACTGAGAGGATTAGACCTTCAGGAAAAGACGGTGTGGTGTTCTGGAGTTACCCGAGTGGAGGAAGTAGTTCGCCCACTGTCCACACTGATGATAGGCTTCACTCTGAGCGACCTCATTCTCGTGGTGAGGAAAGGCCAGGTCGATCCCTCCAGAGTGGACATCCAGCTGACTCCCAAACACTGCGCTGAAGAGCCATGTCAGCAGTGAGACTTCTATGGATTATTTACAGTCATTCATGAACTAATCTGTTGACTATGCCTCATAGTCGTTTATTAATTTAGTCACATAGATCTTAATAAAGAACTGTTCTTCAAGCCTCGAGCGCCTTGCTATGTAGAACCTGCATCCTCAGACAGACGCAGGAATACACATATAGCAGAAGACTAACTGAAGCAAACCTTGCGATGGTGGAGCATTCAATATGCCAGCCGGGTCTTCCTCTGCCCCACGGAGATTCCCAGTACGGTTCCTGAGGCTTGGACCGCTTCCACAGAGCAAAATCCCTCGAGTCTCGTTTATTTGTGCTGCCTGGAGAAGTGTGCAGTTTGTTGTCCGTTAGTAAAGCTAAACATATTGTCTGCCTAACACGGAACAAGCAGTGTCTCAAATATAACTAAGTGCCTTGCTCAGGGGCTCAATGGTGGCAGCCCCTGGTGATGAACTCACAACCAGTGTTCTGGTTGGAAACACTGAAAACAGAAACACTTACCAGGTTCCCCCTGAGAATCCATAGCTCCAACAAACTTGCCGTAACGATCACCAATGGACTGGATGTCAAAATACACGTCACCTACAACCGAAGCGTTTCACAAACGTTAACTCGGGTATTGTAGTGATACAGCCATTACTGTATGTCTATAGGCGAAATAACAATAATACAGAAAAAGTTCCCACAGTCACCTTCTTTTGTGGCGTAAGCGTGTCCATTTGTGATGATCCCTTCAATAAACGTGACAATGTGATGCACATTCTCAGTGACTCTTAAATACACTGCCGGAGGAATCACCTGAAAAACAACGACAGAATACAAAGTTTATACATTTTACAGTTTGTGCCTCACAGCAAATCACTGAAATATATATATTCCACTTTTCTATCCTGTTCATAAAACGATTCCCTCCGGTGTATGTTGGAACACAGACCAGCTTGGGAAAACATCCTCCGCGTATTTTACCTCGTCAATGTCATCTTAATGAGCTATTCAATTAAAAACACACAACATGTGACCTTATCACACACCTTTAATGATAGCATATCCCTCTTGAATCCATCCTCATACACTGTGGCTATGACACTTGGCGAAACATTGTCCTATAAAACAAGGAAGACACGTATTCTGAATAAACAAGCTTTCAACAAAAAAGGGAATGAAATCAGCAGCCACTCCTGTGATCTTACCTCCCAACTTCTTTTGATAATTTTGTCATCAATGTCAGTGATGACCATAGCATGGATGACAGTGATTCCAAACAACCTGGACAAAATCCTCTGCAGGATATCAAACCTGACATACGAGCTGTGACAAGAGAAAGCCATTATGCTCAGACACATATGACCAGCTTGTACACATAATATAGGTGTTTATGTCATTACCATGCATGACCCAGGTGGGCATGGTCGTATACAGTGGGTCCACAGCTATACCTGTAACACAACACATGTCAAATACTATGTACGGTAATCATACATACTGTGTGTATATTCATCATTTAACTATATTCCGTACCAGGTAGCTACTCCCTCTCTTGCCAGAATAAGAGGCTCTTTTTGTTTGGTCAGACTGTTGAAAGTCTTTAAACCCGTGTCAAACCCGCCGGGTCTCATCCATTTCTTCGCTGAAACACCGCTACAGTTACCATTTGTTCTGACTTTGACAGTGTTGACTGACTGAGCCGAGCTGAAAACACCGCAGAGGACCTTTTCTTTCCAGAACCCCGACCTTACGGAATACCTCAACATAGTGCGACCTCGCTTTGAATGAAGCAACATACGCACTGCTAGCTTAGCCGAGCTACTCGCACATCACGTCTGTCACCTCCGCACTTCTCGTGAGAGTTGGATACCGGAAGGGTTCGGACGTATCATGTGATTTGCTCTTGCTGGCACTCTGTTTGAGTAGCTATGTCAAAAGTATTATAATTTTTAAAAGACTGTTTTTGAAGAACCTCTCGTTTTCTCCAAAGGGTAAAATACAAGATGCAGAACGTTATAAACACAGTGAAAGGGACGGCTCTCGGTGTGGCTGAATTTCTCACGCCAGTGTTGAAGGTAAACTTACATTACATGAGCTAACGTTAGCTTGTTGATTGGTGGTGGCTACTATGAGGTGTCATACGTACATGAACATATTATCAAAGCTATCCAGTAATCTAACAGTAACATGCGTCATTATTCATGTGTGTTAGTGTTATCCAAGGCACTCCTTGGATACAAGTGAATAGCCATGTTAGCACAGTTCTTCTTGTAAATGCGCATCACTTTTCACAACTGGAGGTTAATACTATGTCTTAAAGCCCGAATATAAGATGCAGTTTTGGTTCTGTTATCTCTATACTATTCTCTATTTTATTCTTATTATTGTATCTATGTTATTCTATTAATCACAGGAATCGAAATTCAAAGAGACTGGAGTCATTACACCAGAAGAGGTAAGAACATACCTGTTAAAGGCCCATCTACAAATGTGGATTATGTGTTGTATTACTTTAATTTATGTAAATAGATATTCAAAATCATACGGCCTGTTATATGTAAATGTATACTTAATCCCTTTTATTTTTTGTTTTAGTTTGTTGCAGCTGGAGATCATTTGGTTCATCATTGCCCCACATGGAAATGGTGAGTGTCCACTTAGAGGTGAATCACAGATTTATGAATTCCTTGTGGTAAGATCCCCTTACATGTGAAATATGATTATTAGCTCTTGGAAGCTGACTGAGTTTGGGACTGCTGGTAGTAATGTTAGTGCTGTGGTTACTGCTGGTAGTAATGTCAGTGTTGTGGTTACTGCTGGTAGTAATGTTGGTGCTGTGGTTACTGCTGGTAGTAATGTCAGTGTTGTGGTTACTGCTGGTAGTAATGTTAGTGCTGTGGTTACTGCTGGTAGGGTAGTAATGTCAGTGTTGTGGTTACTGCTGGTAGTAATGTTAGTGCTGTGGTTACTGCTGGTAGTAATGTCAGTGTTGTGGTTACTGCTGGTAGTAATGTTAGTGCTGTGGTTACTGCTGGTAGTAATGTCAGTGTTGTGGTTACTGCTGGTAGTAATGTCAGTGTTGTGGTTACTGCTGGTAGTAATGTCAGTGTTGTGGTTACTGCTGGTAGTAATGTTAGTGCTGTGGTTACTGCTGGTAGTAATGTCAGTGTTGTGGTTACTGCTGGTAGTAATGTCAGTGTTGTGGTTACTGCTGGTAGTAATGTTAGTGTTGTGGTTACTGCTGGTAGTAATGTCAGTGTTGTGGTTACTGCTGGTAGTAATGTCAGTGTTGTGGTTACTGCTGGTAGTAATGTTAGTGTTGTGGTTACTGCTGGTAGTAATGTCAGTGTTGTGGTTACTGCTGGTAGTAATTTCAGTGTTGTGGTTACTGCTGGTAGTAATGTTAGTGTTGTGGCTACTGCTGGTAGTAATTTCAGTGTTGTGGTTACTGCTGGTAGTAATGTTAGTGTTGTGGTACTGTTGGTAGTAATGTTAGTGTTGTGGTTACTGCTGGTAGTAATGTTAGTGTTGTGGTACTGTTGGTAGTAATGTTAAGTGTTGTGGTTACTGCTGGTAGTAATGTTAATGTTGTGGTTACTGCTAGTAGTAATGATTACTGCTGGTAGTAATGTTGGTGTTTTGGTTCTGCATTTTCTGGCCTTGATTGTCAAATTGTTAAAATAGCAGTTAGCTTAGCCTACATGGTAAACGTAGCTAGTCTTAGCGACCGCTCAAAGCGTTTTTACAACAGCATTGTCAGCATTCACACATACATTCATACAGAGGCAGAGGCTACCACACAAGGTGCCACCTGCTCACCAGGAGTGATGCACTAAATACACCATTTTGGGAACAATTTGGGGTTTCAGTATCTGGCCCAAGGACACTACTGGTCATAGTGTTAACACTGTGGTTACTGCTGGAACTATAACATTATATATGACTTGCACCACAAGGTATGATTCTGTACAATGATGAAAAGGCCTCACAAGACCTGACCTTTTGATGATTCATACCCCTGTTACACAACCTTTCTGTTAATACAAAGCTTTTTGATTTAAAATTGATGTGAATTTGTGCCTGTGGTTCCCTCTTCCTTTAGGGCCACTGGAGAAGAAGTCAAGGTGAAGCCATATTTGCCGCAGGACAAACAGTTTCTCCTGACACGCAATGGTAAGAAGTGGATTTAAAGTAAGGACTGCTGTTTATTTTATGTTTCAGTCCCATCAGCAATTTGTATTTGTTACATAAAAAACTCTTTCCAGTTCCCATAAAGGAAAAAGTTCCCTCGGGAAGCAACTCTCACATTTCCATTGGTTTGACTTTAATTTGCAGTGTGGCAGAACTAGAGATGAAGTTTGAGAGGGATGTAAAAGCAATATAAAGTAATGCAAAGTAAATTATTTTAAAGGGTCTTTGACTGAATATTTCCAGTTTATTAATTGCTTAATAATTTTGAACAATTTCTAATACACACTGGAAATATTATTTTTAATTTCAGTGGCACAGTCCAGTGTCCATTAATAAAAAACTTTGGTTGTGAAGTATAGGTAGGGCTGTTGTGTTACCCCACTATCATTGTTAACATATTTGAGAGCTTTATCTTTTGACTTTCTTTACTTCTAGCAGGTACTTCCTCTGGTTTGTGTTTACAGTGTGCTGACTCTGTGTTTGCGGTCTTGCAGTTCCCTGTTACAAGCGTTGTAAACAGATGGAGTATTCAGATGAACTGGAAGCCATAATCGAAGAGGATGATGGAGATGGGGGCTGGGTGGACACTTACCACAACTCAGGTTTGACATCATCTCGACATCCATACGTTGCCTATATTCTGAGCATTGGTTGCACCTAGTTACATTGTTCAAAGTCAGAAACAGAGCAGGTGGGGTGGCAGCACATTGGATATATTAAACATTGATTGTCTTTGATCTACAAAGAGGTCAGAAGAGTCAGAAAGCTTGTTCTAGTCAGCAGAGACCTAAGAAGGACCACATATCCACTAACACGTTGAGTAATCGCACTAGAGATCCCAGACTATTACAGATGCATTACCTAATGTAATGGCAGGGCTTGTGATTAATGGTTACAGCAGCTCTTTAGAAGTGGATACCAGTTAGATTTGGCAGATTCTGAAATGACTTGCTTATCAATTCTTATGAAATCCTTGTTCAAATGTAATTGATATTAAATAATGATGAAGAACATTTTTGCTGACACTGCTGTGTTTCCACAGGTGTGTTAGGAGTCACAGATGCTGTACGAGAAATTTCACTGGACAATAGTAAGGTATGCTTAATCATTATTCTTTGGTTTGGTGTTGATTCTGAGTGGAATCCTGAAAATCCAAAGATAGTTTGGTTTACTTAGCGGGTGGTGCAGTGGTTAACTGTCCTCACAGCAGGATGGTTCTGGGTTGGGACTTGCCATCTCTCAAGGTCCTTTTTATATGTGTCACCATTTTGTTTAAACTGTTGTTGAAGTGTTCTTTTTTCAAATTTGAATTCCTCTAGGATAATAACATGAATGCCAAATCGGCAGCGTGTTGTGATGATGATGATGAAGATGATGGAGAAGATGGAGAAGCAGCTGATATGGAAGGTAGGTCATATCCTAGCAGTAATGAAGCAGTCATTGGGCTGGACTTTAACTCATGTTGTCCTTTGTCTTTTCAGAGTATGAGGAAAGTGGCCTGTTGGAAACGGACGAGGTAGACGTCTCAAAGGGTTGCATCTTATCATTTATTGTGTCAGTCCAACTACCTCCTTACGCTTCTGTCCTCTGTCCAGGCCACCTTGGACACCAGGAAAATGGTTGAGGCCAAAGCAGAGCCTGGGAGTGAAGACGCCATCCTTCAGACTAGAACATATGACCTGTACATCACATATGATAAATACTACCAGACCCCTCGACTCTGGCTTTTTGGATATGATGAAGTATGTACCACCCCTGTTTATTCTAAGAAACCTGAAATAGCACATGCACGGAAGTGTTTATCTTGTTTGTGTGTCTCCCAGGAGAGGCAACCGCTGACTGTAGAACAGATGTACGAGGACATCAGCCAGGACCACGTGAAGAAGACGGTCACCATCGAGAACCACCCCAACCTGCCTCCACCTGCCATGTGCTCCGTCCACCCCTGCAGGTGAGAGAGACACTACAACTAATGCGTTACAAACAGGAACATATGAACACATGTTCTTTTTGTGTAGCGTCTTAAAGGAATAGTATGCAAGTGTTTGATAGTATGACAAAAGATGCAAAAATGACACTTTGATAACCTTTTTCTTTCAGACATGCTGAAGTGATGAAAAAGATCATTGAGACTGTGGCAGAAGGGGGAGGAGAGCTGGGAGTACATATGTATCCTTCCATGGTGAACATGAACGCCAACATAACGCCTACTGTGTTACTGCATTGTAACTTCTCTCTGTGACTTTCCTTAACTGCAACTTCCAGGTACCTTCTGATTTTTCTCAAGTTTGTCCAGGCCGTCATTCCCACGATAGAATACGACTACACGAGACACTTCACCATGTAGCTTCATGAATCTGCCTCTGCTAATGCAACAGGGGAAAGACGAGCTCTTCTGCCTCTTGTGTTGAGAGTATATCTGGCCTGGTCTGATTACAACCAGTTTGAGGAGTGTTTGTACTCTGAGACACTTTGCGTGGGTGCAGGACATATGGAATGTTAGAGGTATGTGACAAAACTGAAACCCAGAGTCAGATCGATATCGGTTTATCTGTGTGCATCCAGTACTGGGCTAAATGTGTTGTGTCTAATTGTCGCTAGCCTACCGCATGAAAAGTCTTATTTTCATGTCGTATTGTTTTATTTCACCAGTGGAAAAATAGAAATGTAAAAACGACACACTTGGATATATTTGTAACTCGCTTGCAATTTTTTTTTCCGTCTTTCATAAAATTGGCTCGTAGTCTCTTCTCACTTGCGGTCTTTGTGCTAAGCTAGGCTAACCCGTCCTGGACACACTTCTGTGCTGGGAACACACAAACAAATCTGATCTCCATCTTTTTCCTCTGACTCTGGGTCAAGGCTGCAGACAAGGCTCGGTCCCACAATTTGGGCTGTCCTGCTGATGTTTCTCTCTACAGGTTTAATGTTGTGACCACAATGTGGTGAGATCTCACAAAGTTCTTGTTAAGAAGATTTTGATGCCGTTACTAAAACTCACCCCATTCCACACTGCTTCGCTGCTTGAAATGTAAGATGTCTCTTTCAGAAAATAAATTAACCCCAATTGTGTAAAGTTTCAACTTCTTGAGTTATTCAAACATCAGACTGCAACAGAAAGCATGTGTCGATGGCCAGGCCTTTTCAATCACCAAAGGTTCTTGTGGGTCACTCCTATGGTTTTCGTGTCTTACTTGGACAATTTCTCCTCCTCTGTAGCTTGTGTTAGAACCGTGAGACATTGTTTTCAGTTGGTCTTACTTTTACTGCCTGGCTCTGAATTATTTTATTATCGCAAGCCTCTCTACGTACTTCAATAAATCCTTCAGTGAATTTCTGTTCTAGTTTGTGAGGATTTTGAATTATATACTGTATGTGGATTATCACAGTAACGTGTCAAACAGTACTTGCACAACTACATAAAGCACCTGCTTCAGTAATCCTCGCTTTACTTTCCTTGTTTTCTGTTGGTCGGTTAAAATATTCACATGGATAGTCAATAGTTGATTATCTAAAACCCCCCCACATTTCTACATATGGAGCCTAGGTAGGCTTTAAAAAAAACAAAAAAACATTGCAATATCTGTCTGAAAGACTCATCTCAGTTTATACCATGCTGCTGCTCCACATTCAGACCAGCTGGTGGCGTTAGTGCGCGCACACACGGCCGTTTACCAGCATCCCCACCAGAGAAGAAGAAGCAGTACGCTGTCAGTAAGCAGAGCAGCGTGAGCGTGTGGAGGTCGAACTCGGGAGTCCAACATGTCTGTGCTCCACCCGACTCTCCTGCTGTGTGTGTACGGCTTCTTCTCCAACCTGCGGCCATCAGAGCCTTTCCTCACCGCCTACCTGATGGGGCCAGACAAGAACCTGACGGAGACTCAGGTGAGCTAGGTTGTGGGCTGAAGGCTCGCGAGCGCTTAGCACTGCCTACTTCCAAAAGACCTTGCGTCACATTTAAACTTGACGCAATAATCATTTAAACTGAATTATTATATTTTTATCTTCTGCACGAATGAATCAATTTTCTAAATACAGTTTGTGCGTCCTATTTAATTTCCCATTTCTGTTATGTTTGTACATGAAAGGTGATGATATTCGAGTCATGGAAAGAAGCCGGTTTAAAAAGTGAAAATAAAGTTGATATCTGACCAACCTGAACATTTCTAATCACATTCTTCCTGTTGTGGCGGTCAGAGACATCATTCAGGACTTTTTTTTTTGTAAATAAATAGTCCCTAATGAAAGTCTAATTCAAATGATCAAGAGTAATGGTGACACAACACACATTTACCGCCACTGGTATCTATACACACATCTTAAAACCTGGACTGATCAATCCAGAACCATCTGTGTGCCTCTGTGATTAAGAATTATGTTTTTTATAAGTTGGATAAACTGACCCTTTTTGAAGACCTCTTCCTCAGCAGCATGTCTTTACACAGAAGTGATGACCTTTGATCACAGACGTTTGTCAGCCTTAGTACAGACTAAAGCAGCATTGTGTTGTATTGTTACACCAACACAAGAGCTGCTTGTGTCAGAGCTGCAGCATCGACACACATTCTTCCTGCTGTTTCCTGATCTTTTGGCACCTGCGCAGAATAATCCCTCATGAAAAAATGTGAGATTCTTTGGAGTTTCTGCTTAATCCTAAAATAATTCCTTCAATCAAGTGATACGATGGCCTTGAAAAGTTTTAAAAAGAGAAGCAGTGATTAATCTGTTCCCAGTGCTCGACCATACTAAAGTAGCACATTACTGTTCAGTTTGTAGACCATATATATAAAGTCATGGGAAAATTGGTTCAGAAGCAGATTTTTTTTACTGTAAATCAAAGCAGTTTCAGGAAATGCAGAAAGTGGATGAAGATATTAAATCGGCCACAAATAGACGGGAGTCTTTGCATTATTCCTTTTGATACTGTTCTGCACAAAGTGTTGTCAGCTGTTAGGAGTCCGGATCGATTGTCCCATGCAGTTACGATGTGCCACAAGGACTTTCCAACACCGCTGAATAAGTGCTAAAGCTATAGGTATGCAGGTGATGTAGTTCTTTAATGCTCATGGGAAATAACAACAGGAATAACTCAGGATGTGGAGATTAGCTGTCTTGTGATTTAGGCCCAAATCCAATCCGGCCTCCTGCACCTCCCACCCTGTGGCAGCTGAATGAGGCTCCCTTCTTTAAGGTGTACGGTGTAAATAACCTCACTCCAGCAGAAACGGGAACTGTCTTAACTTTTCGTAACCATAGTTTCCTATCGCCATCTCTCAATTAAAACGGACCTTTCTGTGTTTTTGTAAACATCTTGTTTTTTAACTCCGTGTGAGCTGCTTGGTTTTTACAACAGTCTCTGTAAACATGCAACACTTTATAATCCATTAAGTTTTTAACGTCTATGTTAATATTAGATGCCTGTTTGAGAAATGTACTAGTAAATGTTTGCATGAAACTATTTTTGGATTGTGTTCCATGGCGTTTCATGAGCAGCTCTTCTCCTTTACATGCCTTTTAGCTGTTTATGATTGGGGGGTTCAGACTCATTACATTCAGACAATGTTAAAGTGACCGACACCGCTCATACCTGACGCAATGTTTAATGTTTATTAATATAATTCTAATTATCTTACTGTTTGTTTTTAAGATATTGTTGCTGAGAGGATTAAAATAAGTGAAATAAAGTAAGTTGAAACTTATTACTGAACTTTTTCATCCGTTATCTACAGGTCGTAAATGAAATCTATCCAATCTGGACATATTCCTACCTGGTGCTGCTGTTCCCCATCTTCCTGGCCACTGACTACCTCTGTTACAAGCCTGTGTTGGTCCTGCAGGCCACCAGCTTAGTAGTGACTTATGTAATGTTGCTGAAGGTGCAGGGCGTGCTGGCCATGCAGCTCCTGGAGTTTTTCTTTGGGCTCGCCACAGCCTCCGATGTGGCCTACTACTCTTACATCTACAGCGTGGTGGCGCCGGCGCACTACCAGAGAGTGACGGGTTACTGCCGCAGCATCACTCTGTTTGGATCCGCTGCTGGGTCTCTGACGGGTCAGCTGCTCCTCTCTGGGGCCAAAGTTCGGCTGGTCCACCTTGTCATCATCACTCTGGCGTCAACCGCTGCAGCCTTTGTGGCTCCCTGGTTTCTGCCCATGCCCAAGAAGAGCTTGTTCTTCCACAAGACTGCGGCAGCAGTGGCCCTGTTGGAGAAGGCTGAGGACCCGCAGAGGGAGCAGGTTGTCTCCACAGTGAGTGACCATCTGCTTTGTTGGAGTCACGCCATCATGGCGGGATTCATCGGTTAAAATGTGAATGTTTGTATGAAAGCCATGTTCAGCCTCCCCCACTCTCTATGCAGATATCCAGTTCCTCTGAGACACGGAGTCATAGTGTCGTGGAGGTGATACGGATACTGTTTGATGACTTCCTGACGTGCTACAGATGTCGACCACTGTTGGCCTGGTCGGTGTGGTGGGCTCTGTCCACCTGCGGCTACTTCCAGGTCATCAACTACTCTCAAGCACTGTGGGAGAACGTCCGTCCATCGCAGGACTACGAAATCTATAACGGCTACGTAGAGACGCTGTCCACACTGCTGGGTGAGGGGGGGCACTTCCTCAGATTTAGTCTTATTCTTTTAGATGATGTGCTGCGTCAGATTAGCTGCATGTTGACAAAATAATCCAAATTTACGTTGTTGTTTTTTTTGCTTAGTCGAGTTAAAATGATTTTGTCAAACGCTGAAATGCTTTTAGATAAAGTGACTAAGTGTAACCCCCCAGGCAGCAGGACATGTACACACACGTAGTGTGAATGAACAGAATTGTAAGAGTCGCTCTGTGTTCTGCTGCTCTGCAGGGGCTCTGGCTGCTCTGCTGGTGGGCTACCTGCCTGTGTGCTGGGCTGTGTGGGGGGAGCTGGCTCTGTGTGTCCTCTCCCTGCTGATGGCTGCGTGTGTGCTTGTCATGGACATGCTGAAGAACATCTGGCTGTGTTACAGCTCGTACGTCCTCTTCAGAGCCACCTACATGCTGCTCATCACTGTGGCCACGTGAGTACAGAGAGCTCCCCCTCGCTCACTGCTTATTCAGTTACATGTAAGACTCGAACTTATAGTTAGGTCCATAAATATTTGGACATTGACACAATGTTCATAATCTTGGCTGTGTACACGACCACAATGGACTTGAAATTAAACAATCAATATGTACTTTAAGTGCAGACTTTAAGCTTTAATTTGAGGGTATTTACATCCAAATCAGATGAATGGTGGAGGAACTAAAACACATTTTATACGTGGTATCCCCTTTTTAAGGGACCAAAAGTAATTGGACAATTGTCTGTTCAGCTCTTCCATGGCCAGGTGTGTGTTATTTCCTCGTTAGTTCATTTACAAGGACCAGATAAAAGGTCTAGAGTTCATTTCAAGTGTGGTATTTGCTTTTGGAATTTGTTGAGGTCAACTCTCAATATGAAGTCTAAAGAGCTGTCACTATCATTAGGCTGAACCATCAAAACAAACCCATCAGAGAAATAACAAACATTAGGTGTGGCCAAATCAACTGTTTGGTACATTCTTAAAAAGAAAGAACGCACTGGTGAGCTCAGCAACACCAAAACAACTTGAAGACCATGGAAGACTACTGTGGTGGATGACAGAAGAATTCTTCTCCTGGTGAAGAAAAAGCCCTTCACAACAGTTGGCCAGATCAAGAACACTCTCCAGGAGGTACAGTCGGTGTATCTGTGTCAAAGTCAACAATGAAGAGAAGACTTCACCAGAGTAAATACAGAGGGTTCACCACACCATTGGTGAGCCTCAAAAACAGGAAGACCAGATTAGAGTTTGCTAAAACGCATCTAAAAAAGCCTGTAAAGTTCTGGAACAACATCCTCTGGACAGATGAGACAAAGATCATCTTGTACCAGAATGATGGGAAGAGAAGAGTATGAAGAAGGAAAGGAACTGCTCATGATCCAAAGCACACCACCTCATTAGTGAAGCATGGTGGTGGTCGTGTTATGGCGTGGGCATGTATGGCTGCCAATGGAACTGGTCCCCTTGTATTTATTGATGATGTGACTGCTGACAAAAGCAGCAGGATGAACTCTAAAGTGTTTCGGGCAATATTATCTGCTCCTATTCAGCCAAATGCTTCAGAACTCATTGGACGGCGCTTCACAGTGCAGATGGACAATGACCCAAAGCATACTGCGAAAGCAACCAAAGAGTTTTTTAAGGCAAAGAAGTGGAATGTTCTGCAATGGCCAAGTCAGTCGCCTGACCTGAATCTAATTGAGCATTTCACTTGCTGAAGACAAAACTGAAGGGAAACTGCCCAAAGAACAAGCAGGAAGTGAAGACAGCTGCAGTAGAGGCCTGGCAGAGCATCACCGGGGACGAAACCCAGCATCTGCTGATGTCTATGGGTTCCCAGACTTCAGACTGTCATTGACTGCAAAGGATTTGCAACCAAATATTAAAAGTGACAATTTGATTTCTGATTATGTTAATTTGTCCAATTACTTTTGGCCCCTTTAAAAAGGGGATACCACGTATAAAATGTGTTGTAATTCCTCCACCATTCATCTGATTTGTAAATACCCTCACATTAAAGCTGAAAGTCTGCACTTAAAGCACATATTGATTGTTAAATTTCAAGTCCATTGTGGTCGTGTACAGAGACAAAATGATGAAGATTGTGTCAAATATCCAAATATTTCTGGACCTAACTGTATATAAACAGACAGATATTTATCTTGATTATCTGAAACAATAAGGTTAGCTTAGATGTTAACATGTACATGCTAGCTTTGTGTTTAAATGCTCGTTTGTGAATGTGCACTGCTTTTATGAAGAGTTGGACCTGTGTGAGCATCTTTATATTGTTGAGTTGGTGACCTTTTTTAAATTCAGAATGTGAAATGCATGTAGAAGCGACTGTTTGACTGTTCAGTGACCGCATGACAAAACATATCAGACCAAGTTAAGCAGTAATGGTTCAGACAACTGTAAAGAGAAAGGGGAACGCGTATAACTGTGGTCCGGATTGCAGCAACTATTGACTTTAATGTCTTCACACTAGACCAAAGGTCCACGAAAAGAAGCGCACATCTCCAGCTGCTGCAACGTGTTCTGGTTTGAAAAGTGTGGGAACCCTGTAGAATCACCAGCCCGACAAAAACCTGCTTCTTAACTGTAGTGGAGGCAGTGGGTTGTGGGTGGCTTGGGACGACCGCTTTCTGAACCACTGCAGTGTATTATTTCATATCTTTTATATACAAATAAATGTAAGCAAGAGTTCTCTGCCCTCTGCCCCCTCAGATATCAGATCGCAGCCAGTCTCAGCATGCAGCGCTACGCCCTGGTGTTTGGAGTGAACACCTTCCTCGCCCTGCTGCTGCAGTCTCTCCTCACTGTGGTGGTGGTGGACTCCGCCGGCCTCGGCCTCGACGTCTCCAGTCAGGTGAGAAGGCACCACGAGCTCTGCGGGGCCTGGCGACATGGACAAGATCCAATATCACGCTATCTTTTGAACAAATGCCTCAGTATCAAAATTGTAGGGTTGACCTATTGCGATAACAAAATGTTTATTTTGAACCACCTCCCACAGTGTACGTTTGACTGGTGCTTGTCTTTTTTTCCTCAGTTCCTCATCTACGGCGTCTACTTTGCTGTTATTTCTCTGGTCTTCCTCCTTGCTGCGCTTTGCAAATTGTTCTCCAGGAGGCGCTCCAAGCAGCAGGAGGTCCTGGCCAACAGCCGAGCACAAACGGAGTCAGACTCTGCTCCGGCTGGAGACGGCAGCTCCTGAAGATAGGGCATAATGATTATGAGCTCGTCATGTAAAGGAGCCCACAGGTGAGTGAGCACGGTGCGTCCACGAGGTGAGCGCCAGTGTTGTATAACGACTGCAGACATTAAAACACTTCCAGTTGGACCAATTGATTTTGGCCACAAGTAGCAGAAGAATTCCAGAACACTTCACTGTACTGCGGCTTTAAGACTGTTTGTGTTGAGGTTGCTGAGAGCCCTGAGGCGGAGCCATGCAGCATCACCGGAGCTGCGTGATGATCCTCCTTCAGTTCACACACATGAACAATCTATGATCCCGAATAACGGGCTTCATCTCATGTCGCACTATTTTACAAATGTTCAGAATTCCATTTCTTAGTTTAATGAAGTTGGTGCCTTGATGTTAAAAAAGCTAAATAAAGACTAGGGATGGTACCTTTCTTAAAGGCACTGCCACTTCTGTGTTACGTTTGAAAGTATTCTGTATTATATTATGTGTTAAAGTATGTATTATTTCTTCCTATAATTGCAGATTGCAGTTGATCTAATGAAAGACGATGAAACGATGCTGTAGAAGCTTGAAATGTTACAAAGCACCACATGTTCATTACTGCAGTGAAGGAACATGATGATGATGATAATAATGGAGTTTTGTGTTGCAGAGGAAGATGTCAGGTGACAGAAAATATAGAACATAATGTTATATTAGAATATAACTTATATTTTATGTGTAGAAGTGATGACCAAAGTATTGTCTGACCTGAACCACATTAGGCAGCGACGCGTGGTGACGGCCTCATTAACTCTTCATAACGATGCTTTGTAGCTCTTGTAGAAGTAATACTTTATTTGTTTTGTAGTACAATCAGTGACTAATGTTTCATGTAAAAGTGTTTTAAATGTTATTCATGTTGTATGAAAGCACGTGTCATCACTACTGATCTGTGTACATCAGAAGTGAGGATGGATTTTAAACAGGAGGCCTTTTGCTGTGCGAAGCGGCTCCGCTGCTCTTTCCTCAGGAAGGTTCACTGCACATCTCTGTGGCTTAGGTGGAGCGGGTCGTCCGCTAGCCTGCCGATCAGGGGGGTTAGACCCCCGGCTCCTCCAGTCCAAGTGTCCTTGGGCAGGATACTAAACCCTGCCCCCCCCCCCACAGCTGCTGTCTCTGCAATAACTACCAAATGTTTTGCCTACTAAATATTGTCTTTTTGTGTTATATATATGTGTGTTTGTTTTCACTGTTCACATTCTTTTTTCACAAAACAGGAAGTCTCCAGCCACAATAGTGAGAGGTGCTTAGAGATGAGCACACATGGCGGCATGCTTACAGCAGCACTTTACATGTTGAAATGCTAACATTTGCTAATTAGTACGACACGCACAGTGCAGCTGAAGCTGATGGGATGCAGGTATTTGTTCATAAGCCAAAGTATTGGACAAATGTAAATGTTGACCTGATGGCACTAGATGGAAGGATGAGAGGGAACATGAACATCTGAACCACATTTCATGTCAATTCATCCACTAGTTGAGATGTTCCACTCAAATGTAAAGCTGTCAAGCTGAGTGTTGTTCCTAATTCACTGATGAGTGAATGTTTTGCTGGTTGGTTGGATAAATGATTAAAATGTCAGTCTGTAACATGCAAACATGTCTCTGTGAAATGAATCGGGCATTCTCATCACGTTTATGCTTTACAAATGTGAATGTTGTGCACTTTCCCTTTGATTTTCTTCTGATTTTGTCGTCTTGGGGAACGGCCTGTTTGTTCATTAAAATGCACCAAACTTTGAAAGTGTGACAAACATTACAGCAACAGTCAATGGTAAAATTCAGTGTATTTATCTTTTGTTGGGCTCTGCACAACGGCTGAATAAAAGCCAGAATAAGGAAGGAAGCACGTGTCATGAAAACTGCTCAATAAACACACAGTACATAATACAGACGGTAATATCACTTTATTTTCACATACAATGTGCTCTTTTAATTACCTAAACATTTAGCAGTTGCAAACTCATCACTTAGGACAGAACTGAATTGATTCGGAATTCTTTATATAAGAAAAGAAGTTTGAGACATTTTCAGCCTGGACTACGACTGTAAGCAGAGCTTGAATCACAAGCAGCAGAGCCGACACGGTGGTGCGTTCAGGGCTTCTGGGACATGTACCGTGAGGGGAAAATTTACGTGACCCTTAACTTCTTAATGTGTGCCTGAGATGTTCAAAAGCTTCTCAAGCCATCTTCTTTATTTGTGTGTCGTATCTGAGCACCTGATCATCTCTACTGAGGGTGTGTCAGGTGAGACTCCAGACCACAGTGAGCATGGACATGATGCCATTAAGGACAGCAACACCATAACTCATGTGGAAACCATAGCCAGACACATCTCTAGAAGAAAAACACACACACACACATTCCTGTTTTAAACAAATTACGTTCTCACCTGCTAGTGATGTCAAAGGTTGTGTTGAAGCACATTGACTGGATGATATGTCATATTTAGTAGAAGTTTAGACACCAGTGTGATGTATTGGTGTAATCCGGTGTGTTACCTGAAGTTAGCCAGTGACAGCGGGGTTCCTAACTCCATAATGGGCTGGTACGAGTCCAGGTAGGTGAGGGTCCACGAGAAGACACAGCAGATACATCCCACTAACACTGAGAGCACCAGGATACTCCAAAAACCTACACACACACACACCCTCATTTTTTTTTGTTTTGTTGAAACATGCTTTAAAGTTTTGAGTCTTGGTATCTACTACTGTACTTTAATATTATATTGATACCAATAATACAATTATTTTATGAGCATTCAATAACTAACGTGAACATGAGCGCCATCAAACTGCATAAGAGCTGTAGTCATTGAATATGCAAACTACATATTTTGGACTGTGAAGGTGAGGACTTCAGCTCTTTATTACTTTAATACTTTGGTTTCTCTATACATGTAGCTACATCTAAAGTTCTAACTGTACATGAAGATGACCAAATAAAATATGGATCCTGATGGAGCTGTGAATCTGGGACCAAATAGATTGATATAAAACAGATATTGATACTCACCCAACATCCTCTCTTCAGTGCCATCCTCTCCTTTCACTCTCTCTGCCCGCAGCTCTGAAACAGTCACTATGAGTCAGAGTCGCTGCTGACAAAAGAGCAGGCTTTACATCTTTACAAAGGCAAACCGCCAGTATAAGGTGGATTTTTACAGATAAAAGCAGTGTTGGGTTTGTCTTGTTTTATTATTTCCCCAACGGTATAGTTTAACAACATAATCCTTACTCAAGGTCCACTTACTATCCTTCTCTGGACCTTTTCAACCTCATGTCACGTGATATCTAATGTGATCCTTTCCACTGACAGCACAGACTAATGTGTTAAGGTACCAGAGTGAGTATTACATTAACTAGTGTAGCCTACTTTCATGAGCAGACTTGCAATTAAATACACTCATTCAGCATTGGCTATAATATCAAAATATAACAACGAAAGATTATTTAAAACAATGTTTTTTTATGGATTTATTTTTGCCATCTTGAGTGTTAAGTGAAACCTACTTCAGGCAGTGTCAACACTTAGGCTATGGGCTACATTTTAAGCTAGTAACTTCAAAGTAAAAACAGTATCGTGTGCGCGAGACAGACTGGTAAGTGCGGTCTATGGTGTACACAAGCGCACGCGCGTACCTTTGAGTATGGGGTAGATGAGGGCGCAGACACAGCCCACGGCGGACACTGCTGCGGCGGAGCCCAACACCGACAGCACGACGACGGACCACGGTTTGGGGCCGTACCGCTTGGTGAAAGGTCGCCCCGCACTACCACCGGGCGCCTCTCCTGACATGACAGAATTAGATGCTGCTTGTTCCATATCCTCTGACGAATATGAGCGACTGAAACTTTCTCTTACAACATCCCCGTGAGTCGCACTCCTCCGCATTCCGGTCACTTAAAAGCGATAACTTTCCTTTGGGACAACTTGTGTATTTACAAACGTCTCTACAACTCAGCCCGCATGTATAAAACACTACATAGTGTACAGTTTCTGATTCTGAATAAAGATTCTGAGTTGCATCAGGAACTGTTGTAGCCTTTCTTCTTTTGCCTTATTTTTTTTGCACTTCCGCACACAAAATTGGTCCTCAGGCTGTTCCGTCAGTGTAGTTTTACAATTGTTTTGCAGTTCTATCGATATCGGTGTATGTAGGCATTCAGCCGATAAGAAACGAGACATTGCAGGACAGAAACACCAAACTTATATTATTTATAAACAGTGTCACCATTACATAGTTTTTCCACCAAATACAAAGATACACCGATCATTTATTGTCATTGTACCGCAGGGCTGTGCAACGTATACCATGACATAGTTAGTTCACCCGAGAGCACTGACAAGTAGATATTTACATTTTAAAAACACCTAAACATTTGTTTCTTTATGTTATGTGTATGTTAAATCCACTTAGTGGGTGGCACATTTCTCTCCTTTCAGGGCAACTGCATTCATACAATGCAAGAAAGGATTTATTGCATCTTCACAGTGTGTTCTGCTGTTGTAATTTCCCTAAAATACCACGAGAGGACCCATGCACCTTACCAGTGCTTTTATTTTGACAGGTTCGGTAAAACATACACAGAACTGTATACGTTTATTGTGAAAATAATAAACCGGAAGAGGTGTTGACGCATTATTGTTGCTGTCAACAGCACTGATCGAGACTACGGCGACTTCAGACGCCACAAAGCTCACCCGGTGATTACAAACAACGTTCACAATTACGGTAACGCTAAATACATATTTCACTGTGCTGCAACTTTGGTTCTGTTTGTATAAAACGCAATAATGAAGGCGGAAGCACAATTATCGTGTAAGAATATCGTGTTCGTGTGCTCATAGTCGTTCAGTATCATGGGGCTAACGTTAACTGCAGCGTAACATTGATGTGTTTGTTCCTGCGGTGATGGTTTAGCTCACAGTAGTTGTTGTCTTTACGCGTGAATTACCACACAGCAGAGGAACCTTTCGTATTAAATGTATGTGTACCCGTATGTAGACATAGCCTACTGCGAAATGAGCCACACCAGCTTGCTAAGGCAGTTTGGCGATGTGTTTTAGCTTTGAACATTTGCCAGCTGAGGTTTGCTAACTTATTAGCTTTTCTAAAGCAACAGCCAAGATTTCTGAAATATTTTTCTTTAGCTAACTTTGCGTGTGAAAATAAAGGAGCCCAGTTACCTGACTGCTCACTTGTTGCTTTTATCAGCAGACCTTATCAGTAGCTAACGTTAGTCGTTTGCTCCAATACAAAGTGTACGGAGAGAGCGATTCACCAAACTCCACTTAGCGTCAAATACATGTTAAAGTGTCCTTGCTTTCTTGTCCTTTGCATATCTTTTTAAAACATAATTTATCAACATTTCCTTATGAGTAGGTTCCACTAGAAATGTCTGCATGCAAAAAATCCTAGAAGTTTGACTTCCTTGGATTACCCGGATCTTCCGTGGGCCCATATAGCAAGTGCTTTCCCTTTAACCCCGCCTCCCAGCTGCCAGCTGTCAGGCTCCTTCATGGGCTCCAGCACAACAATAACTCTGGATTCGGCTATAAGTTAATTTTACTATACCTGACGCCTTCTGGTCGGTTGGTTGATATGCTCTATACTGCCCGAACTCTCATTGGCTGGTGTTGCTTTCAAATGGAGAAAATAGTTACTTCATCCAATATTTTGGGAGTGGGAGGGGCATGTGTGTTTGAGTAATGGCTCTTACATGCAGACCACTCATGCAGATGTGCACGTGGATCTATTCATACAACAATTGCGGGTTTGCGTCCGCTGGCATTCCACGCATGCGCACATTCCCATACAAATTCCGTTCCAGTGGTGACATTATGTTGTTTGCCAGGAGTTCAACGCCATTGGCTGTTTTCTATATTCCTTAAAAGACAAAACAATCCTTCTTCTTGGCAAACCAGCTAGAGGGGCATATGCCACCAACTGGATAGGAGTGTGGATCGAAATAGGGGCATGTACAGTTGGCTCTTGCTAAGCGTACAGTCTGCGTGGCCACACAGTTTATGGCTGCATGCGGACGGTCTGCGCGGACCCTCGCGGACATGGCAGATGACCTAATTTGTGTCACAGGGACCACAGCGGACCCTTGCTGACATGCAGATGCAGAAAGTATAAATTGACCTTAAGAGAGAGAGAGACACACACACACACACACACACACACACACACACACACACACACACACACACACACACACACACACTGTCTCTGTCTCTGTCCTGACAATTGTGCTACTCTAAATGCATGAAGTTTGCATGTCGGGTGTTTGATTTATGCATATTTTTACGCGTTGGCTCTCGTAATGGGTTGGGTGGCTGAGGATATAAAAAAAACCCAGACCGGTGCATCTCATAATGTCCAGTGAAAAATAATTCCCTCAAAGCACAATTAGAAAAAGAAAATCGTAATTTTTTAGCTGGAGTGCAAATGCACTTTATTTGCCCCTAACCATGTATAAGCGGGGGAGCAAAAAGGTGTTTCCGCGTGGTGAAAATATAGTTTTTTGAAAGGCTAAATGCCAAAACATATGGATTGCAGCAGAATATTTTGTTAGATAAAAACATGGGGTGGATTTTGGAAATGATTACAACTATCTTTTTTTAAAAACATTTTGGACTTTTCAACCTACACCACTAGAATATATATAATTCTACAAATAGTATAATATTCACCACAGCCTAGGCTAAGCCCATGAGCGGTTCGCTGCTGCAGAATGAATATGGGGGAAACACTGATTAGTGTAGACAATCTTTATCTGCAACTGTGCATAAATACTGGGTTAAAACACAATGAATAGACATGTGGGAAAAAATTAAAAGCTGCGCAACATTTGACTGTTCATTTTAGAATTTGTATTTGCAGTTCATAGACTTAACTAATATACAGCAGCAGTGCAGTAATCTGCTTCAGGATCAAACAAAGTTTTTGTATCACGTCTGTCCATTATTGTACACCACCTATATAGATTATCGGTAGACGCTACAATTTTCCGATGGTCCCTAAACGTCTCGTATGCATGCTACTGCTAAGATCATACCTGTCAACATTGGAATTTCAAAATAAGGGAAATTTTCTGGCGGACTCCGCCCATATCTTAGCAGCCATCCCAAACCCATATAATCGTGGTCTTTAGAGGCCGGGTCCTCTGTATACCACGAAGGCTGAACCGATCGGTCTACAACATGAGACGGTCCGGTCTACGGGGGACTTCCTGGTACGTTACCAGCTGTTCACGCCCCTACCTTTTGCTGCTCACGTCGCCTAGCAACTCTCAGAAGTTATCAAGCGCAGTTGACGGCATACTTTAACATTTTCCCAGAGAACGGAACCAGAGATAATACTTTTATTTTTTTTATTTTCACTCTTGATTGAAGATATGCTTTATCACCAGCAATAATGTATTTTAGACGGTGGAGGGGCATCTCATACTATTGGGATACCTGAGGCCGTGAAGGATACATCAGATGTATCCTCCAAATCCGGGAAAAGAAGACCGCATTTGTCGGCCGCATTTGAAGGAGTCGCCAAAATGGGACATCCCTGTTGCGGCCGCTGTGACGTAATCGGTCTACAAATGCTGCCTGCGAAGGCTGCAGCCCCTGAATTGAGAAACAGCTACAATGACCAGCAACTCCAAATATCAGCCTGCAACCAGCTAACATTAGCAATTGTGAATCTTTGTCTTTGTCAACAAAAAACAATACAATAATAAGCAACAGACCTTGGAAATAGTAGATTGATAAAGGAATCCTAACTAAAGGTTCACTTATTTGTTTTGTTGAGGTTTTCAACCATATTACATGGGCTTCATCATCAGATGGAGTTGGCTCAGATCTTATGATGTGAGCTACTGAGCAATAATTCCATCACGTGATAGAGACCATGTGTCACGATGTGTTGAGGGAGAGGAGCGACGAAGGACCCTAATCCAGAAAGTGAAGGCTGCAGGATGACTTCAGTGATCTATTGTAGAAATAGCTTACAGGCAGACAGAAGGGTGAGTGTTAAGTAGCATTAAAAAATAGTATGAAAATAGCAGAATTAAAATAGTATAAAATAACATTGGAGATCATGCCTCGTTTCCGTATCTGTGCCGTACTTAACGACCCTCCTGAAACCACATTCATCACACCATTCTTGTAAATGTTTTAAACTATCAGAACCACATGTTGAAAGCATGAGATCAACAATGGGCCCCTGTGGCCTTTCAACTGGTTTACTCCCTTTGCTACCCATTCTTGGTAGTCTTGAATCTATCGGTTAAAGCCAGTTTTCTCCAATAATACTTTTTTTCAAACACATTTATCAGAGAAACTTCCTCTTTTTCCCGTGGTAACACAGTCTATTTGATCTCAGGTTTTTCAAAAATACACACTCTGATAGTAGGCAGACACCACTATTAGAATTGATGTGTCATTTTTGCGACAAAAAGCCAATGGAATTTTCCCTTTGGATTATTGCAGAAAATAAACTAAACGTCTATGATACTTACACGTTAAGTTCAGCAGGTTACTCTCCACATAATTACACCACTTTTAAAAAGCGTTAAGTTATAAACGAACTACACCACGGTCACATGACTTCACGTCCCCACCACTAAGCTAAAGGAGGACTCATCTTCAGCCTGATGACGTTTAGTAGTCTCAGTTAGCCACTTGTTAGCAACCGTCGTTTTTAAGACGCGTGAAAGCTTAAAAATTCACAAATGTGGTATTTGCTGACGTACCATGTACCAAGATGCAACTGTCAAGCAGTCTGTCAAGCTGTCTGCCTGGCTATCGTGGAAGGTAAGTTATTGGTATACATTACTATATTAAAAAAACATTTGTTGTCAAATATATTGTCATAATATGAGCTAGCTGGCTGGATAACCTTAGTTAAATAACTTAAATAAAATAAATGAGTTTGTTGCTAATGTTAAACAGCTAGCTTGTGTCTTAGTTTAGCTGCCTGGGTTCTTACAAAGATGCCCAGACCCTCGTTATAACTTAATTCGCATTAGCTGGCTAGCTAGCTTACACTCATTTGTGTTACCGACATTCTTCAACTGGCATTAGCTAGGTAGCACTAGCAGCTAACTGGTTAACGCTAGCTAGCTACTTTGGTTAGATTGCATTATTCGGTCAGATGTGGCGTGAACGTGCGAGTGAGACAAAGCGATAGTGGCTGCGCGCAGAGCAGACGGCTACGATCGGTGCAGATACGTAACTGAGCAGCGGGAGAATCCCCGGGGCATCGCAAATGGCCTGTTCCCTAATATAAAAGTCAACTTCTAAAATCTACAACACAAAAAAGTGCTAATATTAAGATTGAAAGAGATGTTTGTAGGATGTTTCATGTTTCCCTTTTGTCTTCTTAAGAAATGTGTTTCCCACAGGATTTCATAAATCAGTGATTATTTGACAGTTTAACTAATGGTCAAGTAAAATACTGGTCTTATCATTTCAATAATGTCATTATGTCTCTGTCTGCCCACCACCCAGCTTGGTACTTGTTACTTGTTCTGAAGGTGATGGGAGGCCAGCATCAGTCCAAATACCAAACTGATGGTATGTAGGGCCTACATTTCATGTTGAATTTCTCAAATGTTCCGACAAAATAATTGTATTATGCTAATGATTACATCTCTCTTCCCCCATCCCTACACGATGCTGGTCGTCCTCACTCATCTCCTTCCACTATCTGTTGCAAGCCGCTGTAGCGTGAAGTCTGCAATTCCACGACTCGTTGAATTTGTACCGCTATGTTTGATGGGAATCTTTTTAAGTTGATGTTAAATGATGTGCATTTTAGTCAGTATGTTAATACAACATGTACAAACTAAAGTGTGGTTTTATTGATGGACTGTTTTGATTGCCATGTTAAGTCAACATGTTTGATGAAATACACTTTGTAACATGAATTGTAACATTTTTGTGCTATATATTGTAATACGCATTAATCTTATTTTTGAATAATTTTCAATGAAATCTTTGTAAATAAATGGCTGATGAAAA
Source organism: Cottoperca gobio (assembly GCF_900634415.1). Taxonomy (NCBI): domain Eukaryota; kingdom Metazoa; phylum Chordata; class Actinopteri; order Perciformes; family Bovichtidae; genus Cottoperca; species Cottoperca gobio. Next base: position 416,815 of record NC_041356.1, on the reverse strand, counting down.
TATTCTTGCTTTTTATTGTTATTGAAAAAGAACATTACAGACAGCGTGTACTTCCATTAAACATCAATGACACGCAATGTGCAGAAATAACACATTTCTGTGTTAAGGCGTGTTTACACAGCTGGTGTGTAAACATGGTTAACATTTGCTGTGTTGAAACATACAATAGTATGTTAACCTTTGTTTAGATTTTATTCGTAATGGTTTATATATTTACATATTTATTATGTATACAGTCAGTCAGTAGGCAAGAATTTCATTTTTTTTTCATTGGACTAAATCCAAAGTAGCAGAAACAAAACAAAAAACAACAACCCGTAAACTTGTCTTGTCTTCAGAGATGCTGCCGAGGAGGAGAGGGGTCGGCATTGACCATACACGTACCATGGCCATATAGCCAGGAGCAGGTACGGTTAGCTGGTTATGGCCGCTTAGCAACATCAGGCGCAACCTGTATCAGCAGCCATGAAAGTTGGCACAAGAGCACCCAGCGCCCGACCGACTCACCTCGAGTGTTCCAGCCGGTGTACGGAAATTGTGTGTGAATGTGTTGTAAAGCGTTTTGAGTGGTTGGTAGAATAGTAATAATCTATGCGCTTTATCACGTGCATGTGAGCGGCATTTGAGACAAATGGCGTATGTCTCAGACCTCATAACACGATAACGAAACTCTGTTCCAAATTAGAACCGAATCTAAAATGCCAAAGTACCGGGTACCCATTAAAAACATGTGGTCCTGTTTATCGATTCCTAAACAACTACACAACGCTCTTTGCGGACTGGATGACGCTGCGCAAAGCGATACGCGCTGTACTCACATCCCCGGGACTTTGAGTCTCAGGCAGAGCAGAGCAAAGTCAGTATGTAGTTCAGGAAGCAAAAGCTAAAATATTTTCTGAATTAAAAGATTTTCTTTTTACATTTGCTAGCAGTGGCCTGATCAGGCAACTGATTGTATTTACTGCTCGCCGTATGTTGGACCCTGTCTTTGTCTTTTCGGCAGATTTCAGTGTTCCAGTAATTGTAACATTTCTAATTGCTCCAAACGGAGCTTATGTTTCATAAACCTTGTGAAGTGAAATGTGAAAATTAATATGTATTGTGCAAATGTTTTCATGAATAAGTTTCTTCTGTGAAATAAGCATGTGACGTGTTATGACCCCCTATCAAATTATTGAAATCAAGAACCAGAATCGATAAGCAGAACTGGATTTGGAATCGTTAAAATCCAAAGATACTCCAACCTAAATGTGTTTGACATGTGCTACTTGTTCTTATTTGACCTTTGCTCTGACCTACACTGGTGGATATTCAGGAAAAAGCAAGAAAAGAGGAACCTGTTTCTGTTTACATCATCCAAAATACTAATCCCAATGTCGTCCCTGACGGCTTCTTGGTCACTGAAAAACAGGCCAACTGTGTGCTAACACTTGCGTGCGTGCGTGCGTGTGTGTGTGTGTGTGTGTGTGTGTTTGTTTGGTCAGCAGCAATAGGCTGATTGTCTGTGGGTTAGTAACAATATTTATTTAAAGCAACATGCTGTCAGCCAGCATAACATCACATAGTAGAGAGAGAAAAAGGCTGTGTATCAGGGTAAATAAGTGGGGGTTGGGAGGTAAAAGAGCAAGTGTGAGTGTAGAAAACAGGACGAGAGTTAATATGGTAGAAGAGGAAAAGAGATGCAGTCATTAATGTGAAGCGGTTAAATGATGCTACTGTACATTTGGAGCTGCTGGAGGCAGAATTTCAATGTACAGTCATGTCAGCAGCCTATAGAGCCGAGGACTACAGCAGAGAGCTGTCACTTCACTCGGA
>NC_041356.1:357500-407500 GCF_900634415.1 Cottoperca gobio | reverse complement strand
TGGACCATCACAAGCTGCTGATGTAAGCACCAATAGATATTATATATAATATATACCGTATATAAATATATATGTATTTATTTTCTGCTGTTGACAGAGACTTTAGACTGTGAGGATTGCATATTAATGTCCTGCACACAACCAACTGGTTTTCTAACAAATTTAAATAAAGTTTTAGTTTTGTTTATGTTTGTAAAAGTCACAACAACAAACATCTATTATTTAAATTGATTATTATATGTGGGTATTTAGTTCATACATTTCAGAACACTTGGGGGCATAAGACCTGGAATGACACCTGTAACACATGCTGGACTGACATTTTGAATTGTCTTGCAGGTATCTTAAAGGAACACTGGATCAGTATGTTGAAAGTGACTACACTCTGATCTATTTCCATCATGGGCTGACCAGCGAAAACAAACCCTCTCTCAGCTGGCTGCGAGACGCATACAGGGAGTTTGACAGAAAGTAAGCTCAACAACATCACTGGACATCATATCGAACTGACTGAAGGCTTCTCTTTGATCTGTTTAAAATAAACACGATGGCAGCACAATGACCAGTGCTAACTGGTATTTATATATATATATATATATATATATATTATATTATATTATATTATATTCATTGCATTTGGTTTCAGGTACAAGAAGAACATCAAGGCTTTGTACATCGTCCATCCCACCATGTTCATCAAGACTCTGCTGATCCTCTTCAAACCGCTCATCAGGTTTTTACATGACACGTTTCTACTGATGACAGAAATGCAGTTCCAAACATTACATCTTCTTGACCTCTCTCTCCCTCTCTCTCCCTCTCCCCCCTCTCTGTCTCTCTCTCTCTCCCTCCATCTCGCTCTCTGTCTCTCTCTCTCTCTCTCCCCCTCTGTCTCCCTCCCCCCCTCTCTCTGTCTCTATCTCCCTCTCCCCCTCTCTCTCTGTCCCTCCATCTCCACCTCTCGCTCTCTGTCTCTCTCTCCCCCTCCCTCTCTCTCTCTCTCCCCCCTCAATCTCTCCCCCTCTCTCTCCCCCTCTCTCTCTCTCTCTCCTCTCTCTCTCTCCCTCTCTCTCTCTCCCTCCCTCTCCCCCTCTCGCTCTCTGTCTCTGTCTCTCTGTCTCTCTCTCCCTGTCTTGTTCTCTCTCTCTCTCTCTCTCTCTCTCCCTCTCTCTCTCTTCCCCTCCCTCCCTCTCCCTCCTCCCCTCCCTCCCTCTCCCTCCTCTCTATCTCTCCCCCCCCCTGTAGTTTTAAGTTTGGCAGGAAGATCAACTATGTGAGTTATCTGAGTGAGCTGGAGGATGTGGTGAAGTGTGAGCAGCTGCTCATTCCTGCTCGTGTCAAAGAGTAAGATCTGACTCCCAGCATGCATTTCTGCATCCTGATATAATACATGATGTTGTCTTTTCTAAAATAATGTTTGTTTGTGTTCAGGTACGACAACAAGCTGAGAGCTTCTCTGAAACCCACCGCCCAGCCTCCCATGTCTCCTCCTCATAGTCCCCCCCCTCCCCAACCAGGTGTTCGGGGTGCCACTCACATTGTAAGTCACCAGATCTCTGCTGGGTTGTCATTTACTCGAATACTCTAATTAAGTACACATTTAAGTTACTATTTCCCTTTGTCTGACCGCTTTAGTTATTTTTCAGATTACAATTTGTATACCCTTCCTGTCCAGTGAAAACAAAAATAAGCCATTTTCACAGGGGTCCCTTGACCTCTCATCTCAAAATATCTGAATGAAAATGGGTTCTACCTGGCGCCCCGGCAGCTCACCTTGTTGGGATTCTTTGCTTTCCTCTCCAGTCTGTCTTTGGCTGTAATTAACCTGTGTGTGTGTGTGTGTGTGTGTGTGTGTGTGTGTGTGTGTGTGTGTGTGTGTGTGTGTGTGTGTCTGTGTCTGTGTCTGTGTGTCTGTCAGACTTAGACAGAGGAATCTAGATGAGGATCCTGTCCCCGTGGTGATGAGAGACACCATCAGCTTCCTCTCAGACCAAGGTAACTCTTTTCATGATGTACTGATGAACTTTAAGTGTAGATCCCTCGCTGTTGTTCTCAGTAAGAACTGCCGTGTTGTGTGTGTGTCTCTTCGTGTGTGTTTAGGTTTGGAGATTGAAGGGATCTTCAGACGGTCAGCAAATGTGACTCTGGTGAAGGAGATCCAGCTCAAATACAACTCTGGTAGGATCAGCTGTTCCGCCCATTGTGTTCTTTTCTAACTGTCTACACAGGAAGTGGAATCTGGTTTAGTGATTAGTTAGTGAAGAATGCATATAATCCATCCTGTGGGCAGTTATGGTCTAGGACTTCGACAGACAAGACCTGGGCAGCAGAGGCTGGCTCTGGGGACGTGGAACTTCACCTCTCTGTGGGGGAAGGAGCCGGAACTAATGCGGGAGGTGGAGCGCTACCAGTTGGATCTGGTGGGGCTTACCTCCACGCACAGTCTTGGTTCTGGAACAGTACTCCTGGATAGGGGTTGTACTCTATTCTTCTCCGGAGTTGCTCAAGGTGTAAGGCGTCCGGCGGGTGTGGGAATACTCACAAGTCCCCGGCTGAGCGTCGCTACGTTGGAGTTCACCCCGGGAAGAGAGGGTCGCCTTCCGGTTATGGGGGGGGAAACTCTGACTGTTGTCTGTCACTATGCACCAAACAGCAGTTCGGAGTATTCGGCCTTCTTGGAGACCCTGAATGGAGCCCTGCAGGGGACTCCGTAGTCCTGCTGGGAGACTTCAACGCGCATGTGGGAAACGATGGAGACACCTGGAGAGGCTTGTTTGTTGTTGGACTTCTGTGCTAGTCACGGAATGGCCATAACAAATACCATGTTCGAACATAAGGATGCTCATAAGTGTACGTGGTACCAGAGCACCATAGGCCAAAGGGCAATGATCGATTTTGTGATCGCATCATCTGATCTGAGGCCGCATGTTTTGGACACTCGGGTGAAGAGAGGGGCGGAGCTGTCAACTGATCACCATCAGGTGGTGAGTTGGATCAAGGGTTGGGGGAAGACTCTGGACAGACCTGGTAAGCCCAAACGGGTAGTGCGGGTGAACTGGGAACGTCTGGAGGGAGCCCCTGTCCGGGAGATCTTCAACTCGCACCGGAGGAGGAGGAGCTTTTCAGACATCCATGTGGAGGTTGGGGGCATTGAACCTGAGCAACACCTCTATTGCTGAAGCTGCGTTGAGGAGCTGTGGCAGAGTCAAAGCAGCGGGTGTGGGAGAAGTTCGGAGAAGCTATGGAGAAGGTGCTCCTGGAAAACCATCTGGCACCTCAGGAGGGGAAGTAGGGAACCATCCAAACTGTGTACAGCAAGGGTGGGACCCTGCTGACTTCGACTGAGAAGGTTATCGGGCGGTGGAAGGAGCACTTTGAGGAACTCCTGAATCCAACTAACACGGCCTCTATGGTATTGGCAGAGCTGATGGGGGACTATCGTCAATTTCCCTGATGGAGGTCACTGAGGTAGTCAAACAACTCCACAGTGGCAAAGCCGCAGGGGTTGATAAGATCCGTCCAGAAATGCTAAAGGCTTTGGGTGTTGAGGGGCTGTCTTGGTTGACACGCCTCATCAACATTGCGTGGAAGTCTGGGACAGTGCCTAGGGGGTGGCAGACCGAGGTGGTGGTTCCCCTGTTCAAAAAGAGGGACCAGGGAGTGTGTGCCAACTACAGGGGTATCACACTTCTCAGCCTCCCTGGTAAAGTCTACTCCAAGGTGCTGGAAAGGAGGTTTGGCCGATAGTCAAACCTCTGATTGAAGAGGAACAATGCGGATTCCGTCCTGGTCGTGGAACAACGGACCCACATTCACTCTAGCAAGGATCCTGGAGGGGGCCTGGGAGTCACCTGGGTGATACTCTGGGAGGTTTGGGGTGAGGGGGGTCACTTCTGAGAGCCATCCAGTCCCTGTACGCCCAAAGCGAGAGTTGTGTCCGGATACTCCGCAGTAAGTCGGACTCGTTCCCAGTGGATGTTGGCCTCCGCCAGGGCTGCACTTTATCACCAATCCTGTTTGTGATTTTCATGGACAGGATATCGAGGCGTAGTCGTGGAGGAGAGGGGTAGCAGTTCGGTGGCCTGAGAATCTCATCGCTGCTCTTTGCAGATGATGTGGTCCTGATGGCATCATCGGTCTGATGGCATCACCTTCAGCAGTCACTGGATCGGTTCGCAGCCGAGTGTGAAGCAGTTGGAATGAGGATCTGCACCTCAAAATCTGAGGCCATGGCTCTCATCAGGAAACCGGTGGATTGCCTGGGGAATGAGCCCTTACCCCAAGTGAAGGAGTTAAAGAACCTCGGGGTCTTGTTCACGAGTGAGGGGACGAGGGAGCGAGAGATTGGCTGGAGAATCGGGGCGGTATTGCATTCGCTTTACCGCACAATTGTGACGAAAAGAAAGCTGAGCCAGAAGGCTGAGCTCTCGATCTACCGGTTGATCTTCGTTTCTACCCTCCAGAACGAGATCGCAGATATAAGCGGCCAAAATGGGTTATCTCAGACAGGTGGCTGGCGTCTCCCTTAGAGATAGGGTGAGAAGCTCAGCCATCTGTGAGAGACTCTGAGTAGAGCCGTTGCTCCTTTGCTTTGAAAGGAGCCGGTAGAGTTGGTTCGGGCATGTAGTAAGGATGCCATCTGGGCGCCTCCTATGGGGTGTTCCAGGCACATCCAGCTGGGAGGAGACCCCGGGGAAGACCCAGGACTCGGTGGAGAGATTATATCTCCTCACTGGCCTGGGAACGCCTCGGGATCCCCCAGTCGGGCTTGGGGATGTGGCCCGGACAAGGGAAGTTTGGGGTTCCTTACTGGAGCTGCTGCCCACGCGACCCGACCCCGGATAAGTGGTAGACTATGGATGAAGAATGCATATAATGTTAAAAACTGCATCATCGTGCTGATCACGCTGCACGATGCAACTGCTGCAGCACACTAGCTGTGCGAGTTGTGGTTAACAACACACCAGGCGTTGCTCCGAACATTCTGTAGTCTGATCTCTGTGACGGTGTGGTGCTTTTAGGCCGTGTGGCCTGCTCAATAATGTGGACTCATTAATTAGTGTGTTTGTGTGTTCTGCAGGTGCAACGGTGAATTTCAGAGAGATGGAAGATGTCCACTTGGCTGCTGTGATTCTGAAGACATTCCTGAGGGAGCTCCCTGAGCCTCTGCTGACCTACCAGCTCTACAACGACGTAGTCAACTTCACCTGTATGTTGAAACAATCAGTATTGTTTTCATTTTGATCATCAGAGTTCCTAGGAATCTCATTATAAATGTATATATATATGTATTTACATTACATTGGTGTGTGTTGCAGCTGTCTCCAGTGACAGCCAGGTGACCGTGATGAAGACGCTGGTCGAGTCGCTGCCAGAGGAAAACATTGCATCACTGCAATACCTCATCACATTCCTGGCACAGGTACAGCTGATGGACTTACACTTCACACTAATTCCCTTCCAGAATCGGTCTGTCACCAACTCTCTGTGTGTGTGTGCGTGTGTGTGTATGCGTGTGTGTGTGTGTGTGTGTGTGTGTGTGTGTGTGTGTGTGTGTGTGTGTGTGTGTTTATTTAGGTGTCAGCCAACAGTGAGGTGAATAAGATGACCAACAGTAACCTGGCTGTGGTGTTTGGTCCTAACCTGCTCTGGGGGCGGGACAATGCCATGTCACTCACAGCTATTGGGCCAATCAACAACTTCACCAGAACCCTGCTAGACCATCAGCATCTGGTCTTTACCTAAACGCTGTCCCTTTACCCTGCAGTCTCTCTTCCTCTCAGAAACACCATTTCCATTAAACCACTATACTCTCTGAAAAAGATCCTGCGGACCAATTGAATTTCAGTGTCTTTGTTATGTTAAGCAGTCTGGTCTGCTTTTCCATTTCCATGTGACTCCAGGCATGTAGATGGAAATGGTACATACATTAGACTGCAGGCAAAAAAAAGACATAATAAACAACATATAGCATAACAGTTGTTGGTTTACCATCCATTCACACTGGGTCCCTCTGCTCTGACTGGAGATCAACCTTTAACCTCAAAGTGGCAAAGTCTGCTGCTTTGTTGTTGCTTTTTTGTCCATTTGATGGTCAACAGAGCTGCCTCATAATCATAAACAAACAAGAAAAATAAAAGCATTTTATTGTGTCTCTAAATTCTATAAATCCCACCTGCTCACTACATGTTGCAAGTTAAATTTGACAGTATTAACAACTTAGAATTATTATCATTAAACTACTGTAAAGTTGGGCAACTCACAGCAGACGTGAACAAACTGGTCACTTTTGGATCCTACATTTCCCACAATGCAGCGTGATAGAATCTTTAATAAGACCCTACCTGCCTGGTAAGCTCAGGCTTTCTGCTATAAATGTGTCGGACTGAATAATGAGGTGAAAAGAGGTTTGTGCACGACAAAGTGTTGCAACGTAATCGGTTGGTTCCAGTGTGAATGTCTGGTCAGCACATCGTACATTTCCGACTCTTCCACCCCAGCCAACCTCTCGAGAAGATTCCACCCTCAGTGTTTGTATTTCTATTGTATTTAAGTGTATTGGGCCGAACTGAACTGTCATCTTTCATCTCTATAGGGAGATTAATAGCAGTTGGATGTTCCCAGTCTTTGTGCTGTGCTGTTGTTAGTCTGTCTCTCTGCTGTCCTTCTATTTAGTGCCAAACAAACTGGCCTGCAGCTCTCCCGGAGAAGGCAGGGCGATGCACAATAACTAGAGATTATGAACGTCCCCTCGAGGACTATGATCCAGAACGTCGAGAGAGGACAGTGGAAGAGAACGGAGGTGTGAGTTTCAGTCTCCACGAAAGTCTCAGGTGAACTTCCAAACGGTGACCCGTGGTACCAAACGTTGTGGACAATCTTTGAAAAGCTGTAACTATAGTAACCAAGTAGAAAACGTCTACGTACCCTGATAGTTCTGATTGATTACGCCTCCATTATATGTTTGACTTTATCATTATGTTAATAATAAGATTTCCACACTTTTTTTCGTGCAGGGCTTTTATTTCCCTTGATGACCGAATGAACCAGGGCTATAATGTAACGCAAACTCAGCACTTCCTGCATGTTCTCCTGCCGTCTCGATGAATTCAGTACGAAGAACAGTCTTGTGTAGGATGTATCAGGTCATTGATGGCAGCTTCTATGGGTCAAGGGAACCAGCAAAGACGTGACTTAATTAGTAAAAGAAAGTAGTGTGTTGTGCAGCAGAGGAGGATTTGACTTGTGGTGTGAGGAGACTTGAGAGTTTCCAATGGCTCGTCTCGTAGGGCATTGGTAGTACGAGTACTACAGCACCTTCAGGACCATTCTGTTATTTATTCCATCCGTAGTCCCCAGTTGTGTTGCTAGACATGGGTCTAAACTGCCAAACAGGAAGTGAGACTATTCCCACAGGCTTTAATAGTAGAGGGACCTCAGAGTACGGAAGTTTCATTGTTTCAGGGATTAGTCATTAGCCTCACTTCTCCCTTGTGGTCGTTCCATAAGTGTTATGTTTGATTTTATTTCTCATAACTCCGGCCAACCCTTTACAGAAGGCAACAGATCTTTATCTATTTGGACAGAATATCCCTTTTTAGTTGACTTGTACTTTGGTTAATGCAGGATCTGACACGATATTAAGACAAAACATTACCGCTACCAAGACGTTAGGAACTCGTGGTTCATGGTACAGTAGTGACAGCTGGCTGGGAAGCTTGTAGGTTGTATACCCAACTTAGCTCCATCCTCAGTCCCACACTTAACAGCATTTTAGGGTTTAAATTCAGCTAAAGAGAAGATCAGCATGAAAAAAATCAAACTTCCAGAGGCTGGCAGTTTCCGTCTGTCCTTCCCACTTATTGATTGTGTGTAACTCCCAGGCTAAATGTTGTCTCTGCAGTTATCGTTGTCTGTGCTCTGTGGTGCCTCCTTAAGCTATCACGGTCTTCATTCAGCTCCAAAAGCCTTAATTCAAAGATTTATTTTCTCATTTATTTCTGCCGTCTGTCCCCAAATTCAGCTCATCTAAAGCTTTGCATTCTATGTCAAATAAAAAGTACTTATTTTGACCTCTAGTTGTTACCAGGTATGATATGTTATACTGCATATGACAGATTCAGCTATTTGACCTTTGTGACCCGTCGTGTCTCCTTCCCGTCGGCGTGCGGTTCATGTTAAGTCTCCCGGCTATTTGAATCAGTCGGCTTTATTTTGTCAACGGCCAAAATCCTAAATATTAGTGTTGTAATTTTGCTAAGATACTTAATATAACGTGACTGAAAAGAGATTTAGTTGACTGAAGCTGAAACACACACGTTGACCTGTTGTAAGTGCGTCATGTTAGTACAGATGGTGAAGAAGGTGTGTGTTTTTGTGTTAATGACTCGGCACATTTAGATAGATAAAATATGTCTGACTGTTGGGGTTTAAATATATAGTATAGTAGTATAACTAGGCCTCCTATCAGTCGAGATATATGTGTGTGTTTATTATTGTTGTCGGGTGCTATGGTTACTCCAATTTTGGTGACTTTTATGATTTGACTTGATGAGACAATTGACATCTCACAGGTCCAAGTTTTTCATTTGACAACAGCAATATGTGTGTGTGTGTGTGTGTGTGTGTGTGTGTGTGTGTGTTTGTGCGTGTGCATGCTTGTGCCTTATTTGTTCCCCTTAAGTGATCATGTGATTAGCCATTAAAGTGCCAGTGTGCCCGTTCTGCCATAGATTTAACATGACGCAGGTGAGTTCAACAAAGCGTTGGAGCTCTAAACTCCCAGGCTTGTTGAACGCACCTCGAACTGTACATGATCACAGGCTTGAGAAATGCAACCTGATGAATATTAAATCCATAACTACTGAAGAGGATCAAATGTTCCGATGTATACAACAAATTAATTCTGGAATTACATAGAGTTCAATGAGGATTAAAAAAAATATTTTTACTTTGATTCTATTGTTTTAATTTAGGATTCTCAGATTGGTCTCAGAAGTCGTTTTTAAAATTCAGCACTACTTTGTTCCTCCTTTAGCAATTTCTGAGAAAAGTCATTGCGTTTATTTTACTTTTACTTTTTTTTTATCCTATATATGTTATATGTTCAGAATTTCTACAATATCCAGTCAACCAAATCATTTATAATTCACAAACATTTTCAAATGATTGCCATCATCACACAACCAGGAACAGCTGTTATAACAATGTTACAACCAAATTCTCTCTTTATAATCTGACAGATTTATTCGTTTGCGAATCATTTGTTACAGTTATACCAACATATTTTATACTAACGATATACTGTTTCTTCTCAACTCTGCTGATCAACTGCAGCCCTGTCCGATCTATGGATATTTGTACTGTAACTGTTGTCATGGTGACAGTGAACAATATGTATTTGTTGGAGAAATGATTTGGATTCCAGGCTGATTTATTGATGGGTGATCATATTTTCTTAACTTTTTTTCATACATTACTTTTGATATGTTGTGGATCTTTGTCTTCTCTATGTATTAAAATGGTAATATTCTGTAATATCAATGTGTGCAAACAATAAAACAATGGTGAATACAAGCAAGCCTGGTTATTTACAAATAATAATTAATATCAATAAAAGTATTAAAATCATAAGTAGGGCTTGATAATAACGTGGCACTACAATGAAGTAGGTGCATTAACTTAACTATCAGAAGGAATTAGTTATAAAAACAATTATTCATATTAAAAATAATTATTCATTTGAATTATTATGACTCAAGTTATAATAAATCGCCTCAATGGGGGAACAACTTTGTATCAAAGTAAAAACTATAGCCAGTTAATGTAGTCTCTTACAATCGTCTCATAAAATGTATATAATGAGACTACGATAATTAAATAATAACTATAAACACAATGACCTCATCAACAGTCTCGGCTTTTAGGACTGGATGATTTAAATAAATCAAGTGCTGGGAAGTTGTTTTACCTCAAAACAAATGAGATGTTTACAAAGTCAACGGGGGAGAGGGGAGGGGTGTCCAGCCTCTATGAAGAGGGGAGAGAGGAGGGGCATCCAGCCACTGTGAAGAGGGGAGGGGCTTTCCGCCTCTGAGGAGGGGGAGAGGGGAGGGGCGTCCAGCCTCTATGAAGAGGGGGAGAGGGGAGGGGTGTGGTGTCCAGCCTCTGAGGAGGGGGAGAGGGGAGGGACGTCCAGCCTCTATGAAGAGGGGGAGAGTGGAGGGGTGTCCAGCCTCTGAGGATGGGGAGAGGGGAGGGGCGTCTAGCCTCTATGAAGAGGGAGAGAGGCATTCCAGAAGCATAGGGCAACATGTGGAGCTCCCAAACACATAACTTAACTGTAAAATGTTATTATTGCAGTAAATTATATTTAATATTTATTTGAACTTATAACAAGTTTGTGAGTATCAAACCATTCCACATTAAATTTGACACCCTGATCGCACCACTGCGCACAAAGCTTTTGGTTTTGTAGTACATCTGAAATATAAATAGATATATATCATGCATGGAGAGACCTCACCTCTGTCCCTCTGTCACAGTGATTAATAGGACATTATGTAAATGTTGTCTCCCTGTTAATTTCTCCCCCGTTTGTCATTACTGTGGGTCATCAATCACATCTGAACCACAGCAAGGCGCCAAGTGATGGCTGCTATTAGAAAATCAATTGTCGTGTCTGTTGGTAGGGTAGAAGGGAGAAGCATCAAAACTATGAGTCACTTGTGAATTGATGGCTCACGACCTTATGCAGGGCTGCTGAAATGTTCTCACGTCCCCCAAGCGGACATGCATTAGGCCCCATGAACACCCATCTGATAAGGTTTAGTCCAAGGGACCCACAGGACACACTTCTTTGTTGCTTTTCTTTAACTGTTGGTTGAGGTTTGTCTCAAGTTTTTTCTATGGTTCCACTGGAAACACGTAAAAAGTCAAAAGTAGACACCTGAACCCTCTCAGGCATAACCACCCCCCGACCCCCCACCTCAACTACTCCTTGACTGTCCGTTTTTCAAGGTTGCAGAAATTGAAGATCTTTCCTCCACATTGGCAGAGGCAGAATACAAACTGACCACTAGATGTCACTGCTCACCAAGGATCAACGACTATCCTGTCCATGAAACTGTACAGCAGCAGGACATCTCTCCAAACTCCAAACACTTTTCCTTTGAAATGATCAGAATGTGAATAAATGTTTTTTATAATGTGACAGGATGATGTTCATAAAGTTAATAACGTTCAAATAAAGATACTATTTGGTTACCTACTAAAGCTAGAGGAATGATGTTGTATAATGTCCAACTCAAACTAAATGAAAAGCAACACCAGCCCATTAGTTTATATTAATTTCCAATCAGGAAAATATAATTTGTTCACAGGGACCTAAAAGGCCTTGGGAACAATATGTTTGCTTATAATTGTCAAACCCTAAGGCTATGTGACAAAAACATAACTTTGACAACATCGTCTCCTTAACTCCAGCAAATTCAAATCTCTGCAAGTTGATTAGCAAAGTGTAGAGAATTGAAAAACACAAGATAAAACAAATTTCCTCATGATAAATGATATCTGTGTGCTATGGTATTTTTTTAATCCCTTTTGGAGGGTTACTTAATAACATTCCATGATCCCCATCCTTGGCAACATTGTGAGCCTCATCCGAAGTTAAGCTCATGTTGGCTTGTCAGTAGAGTTCCTCTGAGCACAACGTTTGGGACACCAACTGCCTCCATTCAAAGTATGTGGTCTGGCCGTCTCTGCCTTATTTAAGTGATATTGCTGCTGGCCTTTGGTTTCTCGATGAAGTGAGACGAAACAGACACAGGACTTCAGGAGACCGCTGTTCATTTTCAGTGTGAAACTAAAACTATTTTGTCACTGAAGGCAACGCCAACCATAATCCTTTCTTAACATTGACCGAGTAGTTTTGTTGCCTAAACCTAACTTCCTGTGAAGACAAGTTTTTTGGAAATTACACTCGACATTTAACGAGCGGATATTGACACGCTGTCCCTGAGACTCCCGAACTGACGCTAAAGGGGGACCGAGAGCTTCGTAGTTTGAAGCGTGAGGGCCACTGACCAAGCTGCTGTTTCTGATGCGTTGGGTGTGGGAAGGTGTTTTGTCAGGACAATGTTTTGTCAGTTCTTCAAACAAGTTTGTGGGATCGTCGAACAGTAGACTATCTGCTTACGACATTTCTGTAAAGGTGTGGGTGCGCTACATTCTAATTAGTTCGTAGAGTCTCTGCTCAAAGGCATTCACGGTGTTGTACTCATTGTACGCATGCAACGTGACAGAAAGTTATGAACGCGGCGCTGCTTGATCGTATGATAAGTACTTCCCTTGAAGTACTCCTGTATTAGCTGCACTGCACTGGCTCCCGGTGAAATACAGAATAGAATTCAAAATCCTTCTCCTGACTTACAAATCAATTAATGGTCAGGCTCCAGCATATCTTAAAGATCTCATAGTACCTTATAAACCAACTAGAGCATTACGCTCCCAGACGGCAGGGTTACTTGTGGTTCCTAGAGTCTCTAAGAGTACAATGGGAGCCAGAGCCTTCAGCTATCAAGCTCCTCTCCAGTGGAACCAGCTTCCAGTTTGTGTTCGGGAGGCAGACACACTCTCCACATTTAAGAGTAGGCTAAAGACTTTCCTTTTTGATAAAGCTTATAGTTAGGGCTGGCTCAGGTTTGCCCTGGATCAGCCCCTAGTTATGCTGCTATAGGCTTAGACTGCCGGGGGACACCTCCCTGCTCTCTTCCTTCTCTTCCTCTCTCCTCCCCTCCCTCTCTCTTCTTCTCCCTCTCTATCTGTATGCATTTATGTAAATGTATGTTACTAACTCACCATCCGGGGTATCATCCCCGGAGTGTCTGTCTCTCATGTGGCAGGTTGCCACTGATAAAGTTTACGTCAGGATCATGAATCGTGACAGCGCCTGCTGACCTGGTCCTGCTGGACACCGGGAAGCCTTATTGACATTTTCCTGGATTCATCCATACTTTCTATTTCTTTTTTTTCCAACACAACATAATTTCTGTCAAATGTTGTATTTGTATTATGTTGTTTATCCTGTACACACGACATCTATTGCACGTCTGTCCGTCCTGGGAGAGGGATCCCTCCTCAGTTGCTCTCCCTGAGGTTTCTTCCATTTTTTCCTCTTTAATTTTGGGGTTTCTTTTAGGAAGTTTTTCCTTGTGCGATGCGAGGGTCTAAGGACAGAGGATGTCGTAACCTGTACAGTCTGTAAAGCACACTGAGACAAATGTATAATTTGTGATATTGGGCTATACAAATAAATTTGATTTGATTTGATTTGAAGCGTGCTGAACCCTTAACAATTCTAAACCAACAACATTTCCACCCACTTTCCACCACAGTGTCCATGCCTCTGGTAGGGGAAAGAGGGACACTAGACCAGTGTCCATGCCTCTGGTAGGGGGCAGAGGGACACTACCTCAGTGTCCATGCCTCTGGTAGGGGACGGAGGGACACTACCTCAGTGTCCATGCCTCTGGTAGGGGACAGAGGGACACTACCTCAGTGTCCATGCCTCTGGTAGGGGACAAAGAGACACTAGCCTAGTGTCCATGCCTCTGGTAGAGGACAAAGAGACACTGGCCTAGTGTCCATGCCTCTGGTAGGGGACAAAGAGACACTGGCCTAGTGTCCATGCCTCTGGTAGGGGACAAAGAGACACTAGCCTAGTGTCCATGCCTCTGGTAGGGGACAAAGAGACACTGGCCTAGTGTCCATGCCTCTGGTAGGGGACAAAGAGACACTGGCCTAGTGTCCATGCCTCTGGTAGGGGACAAAGAGACACTGGCCTGGTGTCCATGCCTCTGGTAGGGGACAAAGACACTGGCCTAGTGTCCATGCCTCTGGTAGGGGACAAAGAGACACTGGCCTAGTGTCCATACCTCTGGTAGGGGACAAAGAGACACTAGCCTAGTGTCCATGCCTCTGGTAGGGCACAGAGGGACACTAGCCCAGTGTCCATGCCTCTGGTAGGGCACAGAGGGACACTAACTCAGTGATGCAGTGACTGATCAGCGGTGGGGAAATGTTTTAACTTATCTCTCAAGCCCCCAAAAGCAACACACGTCGCATGTCTTAGAAGATATAGATTTTCCAGTTTGCACTATTCTTTGTGTATCACTGCTCTCTATGATGGCAGGTGAAGTGACCCATCCAGACATCTAAAACATTTTGGAGCACACTGGAGTTCACTTGGACTTCCAGATGTCGAGCAGTTGGAAAAATACATCCTGGGCTTTTCCCAGTTTTGCCTTGATGTGCACTACTGTCCTCGTTTTCTTAAGTCTGAGTCTGCAACAGTGTGTTCGCCTGCCCTTCACCTTTAATGAGCAACTTCTGTGTATGTGTGTGTGGGGGGGGGGGGGGGGTTTGGCAAAGATACAGGTGGCAACATGTAGGAGAGAATTTTATATCGAGAGAAAGATAATTGAGAAAACAAATCCGACGACCAGTAACCACAGGACAAGAGTTGTATTTTTTTCTCGCAAGAACGTTTATATCGATCAAAACCAAATGTGCTTTATGAACAATGTCAAAACAAAAAGAGGAAGGCGTGACGAAAACATAATCAAATGCAGGTGTCATTTACAGCCATGGTTAAATACAGTAAAAATCGACAGTAGATCACGGGTAATTGTGACACACACACACACGCACACACACGCACACACACGCACACACACACACACACGCACACACACGCACACACACACACACACACACACACACACACACACACACACACACACACACACACACACACACACACACATTCACACACACATGAAATGCAACCAAAAATGGTATTGTAGGAATAAATTAAAGCATTTTACATAACTCCATGCTGTAATGGTCTCTCACTGTGGACAGTGTGTATAAATCTGATGTCTCAGAATCCAGTCTGAATAGGGCCGTCTATAATAAAGATTTAATTCATATATATTAAGATTTTTTAAATATTTAAAATGTATTTTCTTTTAAATATTTTTTGTCCAAATGTGCCTCAGGGGCACAACAACACCCATAGTGAGTGAAGTGATAATGGGAAGGAAACAATGACACACGGATAGATGAAGACAAACACAAACAGGCCTTCACAATATTTGGCATGAGAAAAATCATCTCTACACAACACCGTTTATAAGGAAGAAATCTTGTTATTTTACAAAGGAAGCTGAATTGTGCTGCTACATGCACTTTGTCAGTGTAAAACCAAAATATCTCCCTGCTTCTCTCCGTTCATCTTTCCATTTTCAGTCCCTTCATTTAATAGAAGCTCTTCTTTCCAGTTCTTTTCTATGTCCTGAGAGTAAGACTCGGATGTCAGCTTCACTGGATAATGCCTGTCGGACAGTTTTAAACTGGGCGTACTCTGGTTAAGTGATGACGTGCAGTACTGGGTGGAGTTTTTCAAAAATATTAAATGATCACTAAAAAAAATCCAGTGCTCAAATAAAAAATAAATTAAAGCGTCAGCAGTTTTTTTTAAGACAGTTTAAATTATGGAACACACCAGAGTTCAAATGTGTCTATCTTAAGGACGGTCCCTTGAAGCATAACTCTGTTGATATTTAATATTTTTCTTAATATCAAAAAGTACCAAACCAACAGTGAGTGTACCTACTAACAAACAATGTGTATGTGTGTGTGTGTGTGTGTGTATCACAACCTCTGAAAAGTGAAGGCAAAGTAGAAGTGCCACAAACCTGCATTCTCTCTAATATCCAGTAGGGGGCAACTCCTCTGGTTGTTGAAAGAAGTCCAATTGTATAGAAGTCGATGAGAAAATGACCCTAATACTCACTTGCATCCTCAGTAAACATTTTCCTGACGAGTTCAAATATTGTCGCATTTAGAGTAAAATAGACGTAAAAGCACCAAATGATTTAGGGCGGGGGAACCTTGTGATTGACAGGTTGCTATCACAGTATTGTCCTGTTTGGGTGTTGTCCGTGTTTTCCATGGATGTATAAAGAAACCTGGATACAGCGTCGGAGGCGGGGCCCTGTTCATTCCTCTGTCAGTCGCTCAGTGGTGCTTTAGGCTCGACTTTATGAGTATAAAATTACCCCGATCTTCTGCATCCATGAAGATCGTGTGCTCCATCAATACGCCCCACTGTTGAACTGACTGACATACTCCTTCAGTACCATGAACACACACACACACACACACACACACACACACACACACACTTAATTTAACCCAACACCGTCCTGCTGACACAAATACTCACTAGAGCATATAATAACACTTAGACTTCCTTATCCTTTAACTGAGATTAGGGTTGTTTGAGCGTTATGATTTTAATATTACATTGACTTATGTTTGGGTTGGTGTGTATTCATGTGTTCAGTGATGTCCAGTGTCTGCTGTCACATGACCAGGGGGTAACCTTAAACCACCTCTGCTGGTTCAGTAAGGTCTCCACACAGATTCAGCAGCTGCCATGTTTGTCGGGGAGCTACTGTGGCTGGACTCGACCTCCACACCCCCTCCTTCATTCTGATTGGGCAAAGAGGGGTGCAGGAGGGAAGAGCCTGTGGAGGCGTTGGTGCACGGCGGCAGGATCCTTGGCGGGGAGCGTGAGTCATTGCTGCCTCCTCCCCCGGCCATCATGGAGAACTGGTATGAGCCGGCGGCGGTGGAGTAGTACAGGTGATATGGCGAGGAGGTGGACTGGAAGGGTCCGTTCTGAGCCTGGTGGGGGGTGTTCGCTGGGTAGGGAGGAGGCAAGTAGGTGTGATACCTCCCTGCTGGACTGTTTGCCATGGCCGTTGCCATGGTGATGCCAAGGGCGCCGTTGGAGACGGCATTGTGAGAAGGGGTGTAGGTAAAGGCAGCCGCTGTGGGAGGGTAGTGGACCCGGGGGATCAGAGAAACGGGAGTCAGGCAAGGAGGGGAGGGAGGAGAAAGGTCGTTCTAAGGTCATCCTGGGGTCGCCAAAGGCTGTGAGGTCAGGGCCTGAGAGAGGGCAAAGATCAGAGGTTACATCTTACTTATCTTTTCTCTGTTATCTCTGGGTGTTTCTCAAAGTCAAGGATGCTTCCTTGGTCAGACTGGTCCTTCCAAGTAGGGTCCTCCAATTATTTTTAACTTCTAGTAGGAATATTAATTTTGCATTCCTCTAAACACTATAAACACATTCAACACAGCAAAGCTATATTAACAATGAGTAATACAATCAGCAGAGATTTGGACAGTTATAAGTTATTTACATACAAAACATACAGTTAAAATTTTACTTCACTGATCATTGTAAAACAAACTTTATTCAAAGTCAACAAAAACTAAATAAAACTCTTCAAAACCATCTTGGTTACATTGTTATGCTAACCCTCTGCTTTCAACAACTCTGGTTTGGTGAAAATTCCTTAATTCACAAAGTAAGATGTGAAAATGTGCCCTCGTCCTCTGTGCTATTAATAGCTCGCTGAACGTAAGTTGGAACAAACTTTTCTAAATTACGCTTTGTAGATCTAATGCGTTGTGCGATTAAGGATTGTAGGTGTTTTAGCAGCGCGGAGCATACACACATGCAGTCATGGAAATCCACTGAATGAAGGACTCAGTCCTTGGTAGAATTCAAAGGATGCTCAACATTAGAAAAGTCCTTCGGCGGGATCTGATGTCGTAGCATCCTGCTAATTTAGCCGTTCAAGGATCCTTCCTTGACATTGATAAACACTATCTGTGTGTACATGCTCGTGTGTGTTACCTGTGAGACGTGAGGTGAGGTCACTGAGCGAAGATCGACCAGGCGAAAGGGGATTGGCTGTGTGGACGGTGGGCGTGGTTATCTGGCCCAGGTAGGGGTACGATTGGTCGTAGGACCAAGATGGAGATGACTGCATCTGTCTGGAGTCTGAGAGAGAGATACATCATTGAGACCTTCAGAGCTGTACAGCAAAGGGTTTTGCGTTAAATGTTGAGAGAGGTTGTTTCCAGGTGAGCCTGCACAATGCTGTAGACGCAACATCATTATTTCTAAAGGGGTGTTTCAGAGATTTAGACAGATTAAAAAAAGAAAGTTGAATAGCATGATTTCTGCAGAATGTCAGAAGACTGATTTAAATGAACTTGACACAGAAGCTGTTGATAGTGAAAGGAACCGAAGAGAGAGAGAGAGAGAGAGAGAGAGAGAGAGAGAGAGAGAGAGAGAGAGAGCGAGATTGAGAAGAGGAAGCAATTAACTTAGTGTGGGGGTGGACTGATGAAGGGGAGGGCTGTGTGTGTGTGTGTGAGACTTATTTCATTCAATCCACTCTTTTCCCCCCACAGTCTAATAAATGGCACTGATCACCCACAGACTTGCAGACAAGAGTGTGTACATGTGTGTATTTGTGTGTGTATGTGCGGCCAGACGAGGAAGCAAATTGTACACAGCAGCCAAGACGTCAATGAAGGCTTTTCAAGTCTAGCCAAGAGCTCTCCAAAGTATTGACGTGTGTGTGTGTGTGTGAGTGTGTGTGTGTGTGTGTGTGTGTGTGTGTGGTGTTGAAGCCCCGGCCCTATGCCAAGCCCCCTCCTTTCCTGGCTTCTCTCCCCGGGCAGAGAGCACTAATATGCAGCAAGAGTCACGCCGGCTGGCTGTTTGGAAGTAGAACTAGAACATATAGAAAGACATGTCTGTGATGTTTAATGCTGGCCAATTAATGTCAGAAGATATTTACCAATTTATATATTTAAAATGAGACCTGGTGCAGTCAGTGTAATTACATTCTGATATGATGGGTATGATGCAGTTTGATTGATGCAGAACATAGTAGTTTTAGTACATCCATAGTAGTTGTTATTAAATGGTTTCTGTGGATGTTTTAGGCTTCACCACCATGACAAATAAACAAATAACAGGGAATTTTTTTGTGGTATGCACATTTTCATATTCGGAAAGAAACCTCCAATGTTGGTAGGGGCTGTGTTTCTTTGCGAAAAAACAATACATTTCCAAAATGGTGATTTGCATTATTCCAATAAACTGAAGGATTTGCTATTTCTTTATGGGTTGAGAATATTTCTCCACCTTCTTAGCTGAATAAACAATAGTATTCATTCTCAGAGAATACGTGGTTTTCACAGGACAGCCATGTAGACATAAGGTCAGGCCATGTCCTTTGTTTCTGTGTTTGTTACACACTGAGGGTTTCATTTCATTTCATTCATAAGAGTCAACACATGGCGGGTACCTTTGCATTGATTACAGGAGGCACATGGTGGTGTCATGGC
Organism: Cottoperca gobio; assembly: GCF_900634415.1. Lineage (NCBI taxonomy): Eukaryota > Metazoa > Chordata > Actinopteri > Perciformes > Bovichtidae > Cottoperca > Cottoperca gobio. Next base: position 388,222 of record NC_041356.1, on the reverse strand, counting down.
TGTATTAACCTGGTACAAGTATGAACTCCCCCCTCTGTGCATTGTACACAAGATCCATGACAAATATCAACCTTGAAAACAGTTTGAGTATCAGTAATAAATGGTGAAATGGCTGCAGTAGCTCAGTCTGTAGGGACTTGGCTTCAAGTCCCAGAATGGACCAAGTATGCAGTGTGGACTGCTGCTTTGAGAGGTGCCACCATTGAAAGATTAAAATGAGTTTAAATGTAAAGAAGGATATGTCAGTGGATATCGAGCTTTAGTTTAGCATTGATCACAGCACCACAGACCACCACAGTGATCCTGGGCAGTGACCGACAGTACAAACCAGCCAATCCAAGCAAATGACAAAAATAATTAAGGAAATATAAAATAGATAAAATACTGAAGGGGTCTTGGTCTTCATGCAAACATGCTTTGTTGCTAATTGAATAGAAAAGACCAATGTTATTGCTCAATTATTCAAATAATTAAGTTCCAGTAACATCACAAACCCTCTCGTTTTACAGTCTTAACATCTTCTTTACACATTGGGAAACTTTACATTACTGACATTGTTTTACTTATATACTTGGTATACTACCTATACTTATGTCACTCCGCTCTGTGTGTTTTACATCTGTGAGTGTTTTGTCAGCAGAGGGAACATTTTTACTGCTCTGCCACACATGCAGAACAAAAGACCAACATTCATGCACACACACACACACACACACACACACACACACACACACACACACACACACACACACACACACACACACACACACACACACACACACACACACACACACACACACACACACACACACACACACCCAGACATTAAGTAAAGACAATATTAAAAGAGAAATGAAAGGTAAGCTTTAGGGGGAGGGGGAGGGGGAGATAAAGAGAGTGAGGTGTAGAATGACATAATAACTGTTTCATGTTGCTATTTACATTTTAAGAGAGATCAGCTGCAGAAGGCAGGAGCCCTGAGAGCCACCTTTCCGTTTCTCTTTCAGAGTCGAAATCTACATTATGTTGGTCTTTCTTCTCCATGTCATACCACTACTCTACACTTTCGATTTGTTTTACATCTTGGAAGAGACTATAAGAAAGAGCAGATACAGTAACTTCCTCACCTACAAGAGACTCCAAATGGAGTTCCTTTGGTAAAGCTGATATCATAATAATTCAACATGAATAAAACTATATTAACATTTCCATGATCCATACATTTAAAAAAAGAAAGTACTTGTTATTTCCTAGACTTGTTTCTGTGTCAAACAAACTATTTTATCATAATTCATCTGTCTGTCTGTCTGTCTGTCTGTCTGCCTGCCTGTCTGTCTGTCTGCCTGTCTGTCTGCCTGTCTGTCTGTCTGTCTGCCTGTCTGTCTGCCTGCCTGCCTGCCTGTCTGCCTGTCTGTCTGCCTGCCTGCCTGCCTGCCTGACTGTCTGTCTGTCTGTCCGTCTGTCTGTCTGACTGTCTGTCTGTCTGTCCGTCTGTCTGTCTTGTTAGGCTTGTGTGAGGTGAGCCAGACCTACTTAGAGTCGATCAGGTGTGATCGCTGCAAAATGCTGGTTAGATTTGTTGACCAAACAATGAACAAATGACTACCAGCATGTAGTGTGTGCATGTGGCAAAATCAGCAAGAGCGGCTTGACGATCCACCGAGCGAGGATGAAGTGTCTGGCGCGAGCAGGAGTAGCACAACGCACAGGTGTCCAACGTGGTGAGAAGCAGGGGGTGCCAGGCCCAGAGTCTTCGCATATTGCTCGGAACCTCCTAGTGTTGCCGACTAATCCCTCGAGCATAGTCCCAGAGGAGGTGATCAAATAGTCTGCGAACACGACTTCACTGTTAAATCAGTTTGAAAAAGTTTGGAAGCTGAAAGCCATGACAACAATCATCGTGAGCATCGCAGCTGAACGCTTTGGAGAAGAGAACACTTTACTTGAGAAACCAAAGAGGGGTGAGGATCCACAACATCAGGCAGGAGAAGAAAGCGCTGAACTCCCAGTTCAAGGAGGCAGGAAGCAGAGTAGTGATGACGAGGTAGAAGCTTCATGAAGCTTTGAAGTTTATCAGCAAATTGGAAATCGCAAAAGAGTTAATTTCTCACAAAACCACTGGTTGGTGAAAGAGTGTAAAAAAGGCGACATCACCTCTCAACCATGTGATCTTTGATATGCTGTATTTTGTGCCAGTAAAGACTTGGGAAATAATTGTATAATAATATAAGGATACTGCCTCTGCACAGCACGTCACATCACTAAAGCAGACGCAAAACTGCCTCACAGGAGACTGGTGGGAGTGGTCACTCGAGGCCCAGCTTTGCTAGGATCCTTTCTAACTCCCCAAATGAACATCAGTGAAGGGAAGGAAAGATGCCGCCTTGTTCAGGAATACGTGAGAGACAAGAACCTGCAAGGTTGAGGGAATGAAGCAACAAGGAGCTTGGACAACATGAGAAAATGCAGTCGCAATGAAAGTGACGTGGGCTGAGCTTTGGAAAGCCTAGCCACAGCGCATCAAATTTCTCAATTAGAAGACTTCCGCCCTAGAGCACATCCTCAGCTGCTGCCCAAAGGCATGTGGATGGTGACGATACCGATGGAGGCACGTTTAGGTCCTGAAGACCAGCGCTGACCAGTCCTGCCATCAGTGCAGGAGTTCAGTGGGCAAAGCCTTTGTCAGCTGGGGAGCAGCCAGAACCCACCACAGGAACATCTGCAACCATCATGACCTCTGTAAGGGACTGGCAGCTGTTGGTGGACCTTGAACGGCAGCTGAAGTTCCCTAACCGTATTTCAGACAACACCCTGCGACCGGACATTGTCCTTGTGGCTGAGTCCACCAAGCAAGCTGTGCTGCTGAAGCTGACAGTCCCATGGGAAGATCCTTGAGGCCAAGTATCCATGACTGGTAAGGAACTGTCAGCAGGAGGGTTAGGGTCCTTTCAGCTATACAGTGGTTGCTGGATTTGAACTTGTTATATACGTTTGTGCAGATGCACTCACAGTGGCTAACCTGCATTATTTCAAACCTGAATTAAACACTCACTCCTCCTGCTGCTCTACGGCCTAGTAGCACCCTGACTGTGATTAGCTGTGGAGGAACCTGCGGGAGGTGGAGTGATCTGCAGATGTTCAGTGTGAAAGCCCAGACTTCTACCGGGTCTCAACAAAACAGCTTTTAAGTTTCTTAATATTTATGATGTTTATTCAGTGCAACCCTCCGTGAGATAGTCTTGATTCATATCAGTCAGTCAAATATGACTGAACGCTGACATAATGCTTCTATGCTTAAGAAATCTATAATTGCTAACTTTATTTTGATGGATGGTTACAAAGTGTATGGAACCGATTGGGACTGTAAAAGAGGCGAGGTTGCCATCAATGTCAAATCCCAGCTCATCAGCTCTCTACCTCTACTAAAGCTAAACAGTTTGAGGTCGGGTGTTGCTTTAGACCCCCATCTCCCCTAAAAGAAACCTTTCAAGTCTATTTGACACAAGTTAAATCACTCTGAATTTACACTTAATAGATAATCTATTGGGACTATCTTTCATGGACCTCAGGTTGTTTTAAAGAACTATGTGGCTCCTTAAACCTTGTGCAACTCATTAATGTACCAAGAAGGCCAAAGTCCTGAAGCACAGAATAAATCTGCCTTGATTTCATGATAACGGACACATCTCACATGTTATACATATCATATATGATGTTAGTGATCACTGTGCTTGTTTCAGGAATACATTCTCCACATGAGTAAAGGTATGTTTTCACAAAATATTCACAAATTGGACTTAAACTTTTAAACTTAAGTTGATCTCAGTTACTCCTGGATTAGTGGGAGCCTCATTTCAGAGAAAGCTGAGATTGTTAAATATGTATCATTTTTTTAAAAGTAAATAATGCAAGATCGACCTCCAAATGAATTAAAACACACAGTCTAAGGGCATTTTCTCTATTTTTACTTATCTTCTTAAATTCACCATTTAAATTAACTTAATTTAAAATTAAGTTAAAATTAAGTTAATTTAAATGGTGAATTTAAGAAGATAAGTAAAAATAGAGAAAATGCCCTTAGACTGTGTGTTTTAATTAATTTGGAGGTCGATCTTGCATTATTTACTTTTAAAAAAATGATACATATTTATAAATATTGTTCTTCTTATTTGGTCTTTAAGGGTGTCTAAGATTTCGATTAATCAGTATTAATTATAAAATTAGTAAGACTTTAATTACAGAACAATGCATCATATGCAGTAGTGGACAACACTTATCAGAAATCTTGGTTGGTTCAAATTCTGACAGTTATACACTTGCTTTTTTTCTCTCACAGTAGCACTTCCTGCCAGCTGACTCTCATTTCCTCCTTCAGGCATGACTTGCTTCCTCACACACACACACACACACACACACACACACACACACACACACACACACACAGACACACACACGCACACACACACACACACACACACACACACACACACACACACACACACACACACACACACACACACACACACACATGCAAATACAGACACAGCGTCACTACCACTGAAGGCAGAAGAGGAACAGATTCTGTATTTTGGTGGTAGAGTATCCACGGCAACCGCAACATACAGTCTCACACATACACACATACACGCACACGCAGACCACAATGGATCTCTCTAAAACCACAAGGAGGAACAATGAGGTTTTATGTAACTTGAATTCACAAGTTTGGGAAACACACAGACACTGTGTGTGTCTGTGTGTGTGTGTTATTAGATGCCGTAAACGATGTTGTGTTCAGTATTAATCTGTCAGAGGAAATATACTCCCAGTTTAACATTAGAAGTTGACCTTCGGCAAAGTGTTTAGCACTCAAAGGAAACAGCGTAGATATTTTCAAACAGAACACATTAGAGAAGCAGAGCTTTATATGATTTGAGTGTTTTATATCCTTGCTCATGTTCATACTAACTTGAGGGTTGTTGTCTCTAAACAACAAACGACTGATGCAAGATAAAAGTCCAAAAATGTCCCTCGCACTGTGAGCTAGTTTTGCTTCCAGAGAGTGATGGCTGAACTGCTTCACCAAGATTTATGTTGGTAAAAGGCACAATTTGGGAAAAGAAACTTTGTGGAGAATGACTCTTTCCACCGAACTGGAAAGCTGCATGACTCATGAGCGTTGTGATTAACTGTTCTTTACTGTACTATGCCATCCTCTGCTAATGAGATTAATATCCCCTTTTATGTAACTAACACTTTGAATACAACTTGTGTTAAAGGATAGGGTTTTCCTTCAGCATTCTACATTGTTACTGTTGCACCTTAAAAACATTGCAAATCCATCAGGACATTTGCAGTGCGGACATGTCCCAGCTAGTACAAAATAATGCTTTGCTAGCATTTGCTACAGTAACTCAGTGGATGAAGCAGACAAAGCTCCCAATTGCTCTTTCACAGTGTAGTTATTTGTTGACATCCAAATGGTTGTTCCCAGAAGTTCTCTCTGACTATTTGACTTCATCTGAATGCCCAAAACCTCAGTAGGTTACAGTGAACTGACAGCTTTTACCTCAGAATTTACTCGATTCACGTACAAGTGGATTTAAAATGTGAAAAGAAGAGCAAGTAACGGGACAGTCTTTCAGAATGCCAGTGACTGTACCGACATACAGTTGGCGTTGGACAGGCAGGAAGACTAAATGCTCTTCTTTGCTGGCTCTTGGCTTCTTTTCTTGACGAAGGCTGATAGAGGTCAATCACTTTTGGGTTCTTACCGGCAGTTATCTGAGCGTGTGTAGGGCTGGAGAAGGTGGCAGAGTTGAGCGCTGCAGATTGGCGGGTGTTGGCGGAGTGTTGATGGTGATGGAGGTGAGGAGGCGTTACCCTCATTGAACTCCGTCGCAGCTGTTCCAGCTCTGTTAGCCTCTCGGAGAAAGCCAGAGTGCCGGGTTTGACTTCATCCATCTTCTGACGATGACCTGCGAGGGAGAGATGAAATACAACGGTTGTGATTGCCGGTGGTCACATAAATATAAATATATTGTTCAGTTTCAATTGAAAATGACTAGTTACGACAGATATAATAAAGATATGTAGAGGTGATTAGTCAGCAGATTACTTCATGCTTCATACTTCATATTGATTATTTAATCTAAGGATTACAGTAACAGTTACAGCCCAATACATGTCCCAACATTGTTAACACGCTCTGTCTGCTAATGCGTTCGGGAATCTGACGATGGGCGCCGCATAGGGGTCTAGCTGTCTCCCTGTGTGTGTATGTGCGTGGTGGTCTGTCCCGCTGTCGGTGCTGTTGGCTGCACTTCAAAGCACTGAGACTGAGCTCCAGTTACAGGCACTTCCTCCCAATGGGGGAAGTGTGCGTGTGTGTGTATTTATACTGAGTATGTGTTTGTGTGTGGTGAGTTAGAGAAGAGTGATGGTTATTCACAGCTGAGCGGAGCTGGCAAGAGTCTTCCTCTCTTTCTGTCACCTCGCGTCTTCTCTGAGTCGCGTCGCTCACTTCACTTCCATTTCACATGAATTGTAATTATTCATTAAGTATTTATTGATAAAACAAATTGTGACTTTTTTTCTTCTTCTTGCCATTAGAAATCCCTGTGTTTCATCACACTGAGTGGGAGAGGAACTCAGTGTTGCGTCAGGTTCCTTATTGACTCACTCAACTCAGAGTTTGTCTCCAGGGACGCGAGGCATGTCTTCACTGAGTATCTAATTTAAAGACTACAATATATGCATGAGACAAACATTCAGCAAAACTTTAAGGGATCAAATAAAAACTTTCAGATCCAAACAATACAATACAATTCCGTCAGAACTTTTATATTCTAACCTTTTTAGGCTGGTATGCAATATAAGGAAGGACCTATAAATAGTAAATTCAAATGTACAGAGTTTAGTAAAAAAAGATGATCTTGATGAAGATAATTACTGCTGTTATAATCCTAACCCTATCGGCAATATTGATATCGTACGATTCTGCAAAACCCCATATCCCATCCAACATTCTTGCTATCATTATCAGTGTAAAGCAACTGTGGTATGGTTAAGGTTAGGGAAAGATCGTGGTTACGGGTGTTGGCACTGAACCTTGGCATTGGCATTTTAATACTATTCCCCGAAGCTTTCTCACTTTTAGCATTTAAGCACTTTTGTTCATTTAAAGGTATCCATGCTGGGTAGGAGCCTATGAGTCACAGTGTAAGAGGACATGACGAGAAGCCAATACAGACTTGCAGTGCATTGTAATCAGTGTAACTCTTTGGGACTATAATGAGAATGTTGCTGCATCCAACAAGACATATGAGATTGTTGACCCGTATTTGACGATCTACGTCCAAACCCAATGTTTAGACTAAATACAGGAAGTAGTGTGACAGTTAATGTTCGCCTTTTAATTAATCGTAACATATTCATGATCTTGACATTGACAATGAAGCCGCTGTGTCTGTAAATGCTTAGATTAATGTTATGATTGTGATTGTGTTGTGATTGTGACTGTTTTGATTTGTCCGTAACTGTGCTGCTGCCTATCTTGGCCAGGACCAGATTTTTAATCTCAATGAGACATATCCTGGTAAAATAAAGGTTATAAATAAATTAAATCTTTCACTAAATTTAGTTGTGTTTCTATAAGGAATTAAACCCTTATCTAAACCTAAATCATTATGGGGTTAACCCTAAAATACCATAAATTATTTGCCATAACTACAATATTTCCCTAACCTTACACATACCATAGTTGCTGCACGTCCATGGCTCTCTCGTACCAGCACCTGGAGCTGTTAAGGATTGTACAACTGAGATCAGTTGATTAATGAAATAATGAATGATTATTTCAGGTAATTTAGCAGACGCTCTTATCCAGAGTGACTTACAGTAAACTAACTAAAGGGACAGTCTCCCTGGAGCAGCTCGGGGTTAAGTGCCTTGCTCAAGGGCTCAATGGGTTATGTGCATATTATTGAAAGGCTGAAAAAAATGCAGTTGATGCTTAATTTACAATTGATCAAATTTGGTTTCATTTAGTTGTACAGACCTTTGTGACATCATTCCAGATCAGCTTTAAAGAATTGATGATGCCGCTGGAGTAACACTGAAAATGCAGCATTTGTGGGTACTTGTGTTCAAGTGGATCCATAGAGAATTATATGGGACCCAAAAGTGATCCCTGTGGGACTCCATATCTCATCATCTGCTGATGTGGAAATTTTCTCAATGTGTCATTTGTGTGTCAGGGTCACTCACGTCGTGGCTCTCTAGGACCGTCCACTGTAATTTTAATGGCTCTCTGGTACGTGGCCACCTGAGGGGGGTTGGTGAATACTGTGATGGTAAGAGTGAAACTCTTCCCTATTAGAGAAAAGGAGAGGACAAAGGGGAGGAAGAAAGGGAGAGAGAAGGGAAGAGGATAGATAAAAGAAAGAAAAGAGAATGGAAAACAGGGAGGGAAAAAGAAGTGTTCATTAGTGTTAGGATGCTTTTCAATCTCTCCTCTACTTCTCTCCTCCCTCCGTCCCTCATGTTCTCCCCAAATATCCTCTTGTGCATTAATGCCTTACATGACTTAATGCATTAATGCATTAAGTCATGGGCCCCCAGGAATAAACCAGGTACAACACATACTCACACACACAGGAAAATAAATGACAATATAAAGAACTAGAGATGGATTTACACCAGATCAGGTTAGGGGCGTGAAGTGTGTGTGTGTGTGTGTGTGTGTGTGTGTGTGTGTGTGTGTGTGTGTGTGTGTGTACACATAAAGTTTTTACTTGTTTGGCAGGTACAACTGCGCCTCCATCTATCTCCCGTTCACTGTGACTCTCATCCATATGTTTTCGTCTCCTTCTGTGTTATTGTCCCTGTTTTCTTCTTCTGTGTGTTTACTGGCGGATAACGTTTTTCAGGTAAAGTTAAACATAATACTGCCATCTGCTCCACTTTACACTTTTTTTAATACGCCTATTTTTATTTTTTTGAAAGGTTAAAAATACGGGATAATTACGGGAAAATATTTAAACGGGAGAAAAACGGGATGGAAGTAAAGATACGGGATAATCCCGGGAAAAGCGGGAGGGTTGACAGGTATGATTCAGACAGTCGTACTATCGTTAACCATCATTGAAGCCAGGTCACACTAGAAGGCGGCACAACAGTATTCAACCACACGTCTTTGAAACAGCTAAGACGGCCCATTTCTAGAAGCTTGGTGACGTAGGGTGTACTCGCATTGCTATTGTTGACTATTGTAGCTGGCAAGCTAACAGCTAACATGCTATCAAGTTTGGAACCTGCTATCGCTTGCCGTTTCATTCAACAAAGAGTTACTGAAGAGGGGAAAAGTAGCAATACAAAAGTAGTAATAATAATTACACAGTTTATAAAAAAAAACATTACACTGTTATGGAGCGTATGTATTTGTTTATAACTGACACTGCAAATAAGCTAATAAGCTAATAAGCTGTCTATGTTCCCACAAATGTCCTTCACCCACAGAAACACAAAACAGTGTTATGAGGACTGGTTATGCACTACGATTAGTGCATTATTGGCAAATGGTCAAATTAATCATTTAAATTTGATTTATTTTAGTGAATGTGAAAATCTTTTACACTGTCACTACTATTAAGTAAAACAGCATGAGCACTGATTTAGATAAGTGTATTTGAAAGGACACTCGCCAGTCAATCAGAAACAAGTATTTTATTTACCATGTTATAATCCAAAAATATCAGCCATAAATAACTTTACTAAAGATTTGTACTAGTGTCTGTACTACACATATATAAGTCTATGTATTTGTGTGTGTGTGTATGTGTGTGTGTGTTTGCAGCAAGCATAGTGTTGAGGGAGTGTTACATACACACACACACACCAGATTTATGTGGGTGATGCCAGGTGTTACTCTCGCTTCTCTCTCGCTTCTCTCTCGCTTCTCTCTCGCTTCTCCCTCTCTCTCTCTCTCTCTCTCTCTCTCTCTCTCTCTCTCTCTCTCTCTCTCTCTCTCTCTCTCTCTCTCTCTCTCTCTCTCTCTCTCGCTGTAGGTGGAGATGTAAGGATTCTTTCACTATACAGAATATTGATATAACTACTGTATGGTCAAAGTTAGGGAGATGGGGTTATGCCAAATACACTAATGAAGAATGAACCCTTTGCGTTTTTGTAATGCAGTCTGAGCGTTCAGTTTCCTATTCGGTAGCAAAATAGAATACAGGGAAATATAACAGCAATGAAGGTCTAATAAAAACACGAAGACACAAGATGCAAAGACAAAGCAGAGAAAAGAAGCCATGCTTGTCTTCCTCAGGTCTAGAGATATCGGTGTGTCGTCTGCATAGCAATGAACAGAGATGTTGTGCTATTGGAGGATTTGTGGGAAGTAGGAGCATCTGAAAATAAAATAAAACACCACAAGTAATGTGAGTTGTAGAAGATGAGTAGTTACTTAATGTGACCTAGTAGGTTCTTTCTAAAAGGTAAGAATAAAACCAAGTAAGTGCAGGGTTCTTGATGCCAGCCCAAGTTTGAAAATGGCATTATCTACTGTGTCAAAAGCTAGAGCGAGGTCTAAAAGAATTAAAATAGCACCTTTTGGCTGCTAAAATTAGTTCATTGGTTACGTGCCTGTGTTATGCGGGTGATTTCAAATGGGATGTGACTCATGTGAATAAATGTAAAACACTGGTCTGGGGCTTGTTGCCTTATATCCTCGACTCCATTTGTAAATAAGTTTAGGGTGGGGTGATAACCCTCGTGTTGTCCTCAGGTCATTCTGAAATGAAATCTATTGCCATCAAAATATGTTTTTTATTCTTCAAATGGTCTGAAAATAATATGTGTTGTTGAATACTATGCTCTTTACGATTAAAATAAATGTTAAGGAATTTTATTGAATTATGTTTTTTTTTAATTGAATTTAATAACTGTTGTCCTCTTGTCCTTTTCTCACAGATGTTGGGACCCCAGAGGACAAAAGGTGTATGGCAATTGGGAGGACAACACGAGGGTTAAGACCGTCCGTCACAGGGAGGGACTGCACCATATGCTGCAGGTTGGTCGACAGCATTTGGCTTCACCACTTGTTGGGATCCCGTCTCTTCTAAACAGAGAGGGACGATCCCAGAACAAGGACGATTTGATCAATCACCAAACAATGTCCATAACGGACAAATTTCAAATTCATGCATAAAACAAACTACAAACTCAAATAAAATGTATTGTACATGTGTATATCAATCTGATGCTCAACTATAATTCAAAATTTACACTGTGTATCTACATGGGGACTCCCGCTGACCCCTGCGTCAAGCACAAGCTTTCTAAATTAAGGACACGATACTTCCTGCTTTGGTTGGTACAGACCTGACTGTAGATCGTTTAAATCGAGCCAGGACAAGCCATGTATATGTCTACTCTCTATTACTGGTACATGTGGTATGCGGTTTACTTATATAACTGGCACAAGTATTTTCTGTGGATACACAAGATGAATCTGCCATACTGACGGCCACCAGAGGGTGGTCTCTGTCCTTCTCCCAGTAACACACATATTGTTTACCGCATATTCTGTTAAACACAGTGTATTCTGCGTATAAATTGTAGGAGGAACATGGAGTGGAGTGTGTGTTTGTGCTGGTTGCTTACAGAGAGAGTTTACAGTAAGATATTGTGTCTGATAGAGAGAGAGACAGGAGGAGGGAGAGAACAGCTGAAGTCTTTGTGTCTGTTGTGTCTATCAGCCAGCCGGTGGCATCACACACACACACACACACACACACACACACACACACACACACACACACACACACACACACACACACACGTTACAAAGGCGTGGTGTGCGTGTGAACAGTGTTTTTGCTGGGACTTTCTCTTTAATCACCTCTATGTCGCTCACTCTCTGAAGATAAGAGCGGATTTCACACAAGGTGTGTGTGTGTGTGCGTTTGTGCATCGTGTCAGGGCTTGCTGAGTTGGGGTTGTCCAGTTTTATTCACAATCAGCCGATCAGACAGAATCTCTTATTTACACCATCTTCAACACAGCAACGTGTGTGTGTGTGTGTGTGTGTGTGTGTGTGTGTGTGTGTGTGTGTGTGTGTGTGTGTGTGTGTGTGTGTGTGTGTGTGAGCAACCGATTTTCAGTCTCTCTTTTAGTTCCTCTTTTAAACAGGACATTAATTTTGTCTTTCACAATATCTAACTCTGTGTGAACACACACACACACACACACACACACACACACACACACACACACACGTAGTGATGGCAGGCTGAACCATCATATGAAACACACATACAAGTCATGACAGATGCTGCATCATCATTTTTCTGCCCTTCACTTCGCTCTTCGTTTTATTAGAGCCAAACTCACCGTTTAGAATCTATTTTTAGTTTTGCTGCTGATGAAAGCGGTAAGCAGGAACCTGCAAACATACATCTATGTTTTGTTTCCCTCACACTCATTGACAAAATAAACTCTGTCCTCGTCGTGCCGGATGTTCGCTCGTGAAGTGCGATCAGCATGCAGAGCACAAATCGCTGTGTTGAAAAGAATGGCAGGTAAACAGTTAAGTCCTGCACTGTTGTATTGAGCTGCTCATTACTGAATCACTCTTTAATGATTGCAACTGCTGTGTTGTGTGGTTGTCCATGAGCATGTCTAAAGCCACAATACATTACAACATTTAGTGAACTTCACTAGGCGGTAACAGCACTGCGTCAGGAACAAAAGGCTGCTGATGAGATGAGGAAATATGATCTTGGAAGGTTGGTTTGAGTTTGGTTTATCAGACATTGTGCCGAGGCTGTGCTCTGCTGACATATACTGTAAGGCCTGAACTCCGTCTCCTTCACTCTACGGGACGTTTGAGAAAAGCTTAGTGTGGACAGGAGACTACAAGAAGGTAGAGAAAAACAGACACGTTTTCACACGATCAGTCTCCGACAGTTTCACCAGCCTGAAGACAATCGATTGGATTCTTTATATCATCACTGAATCAGCAACCAGGCGCCGTAACTCTCAGGGGACAGGATTTAGTAAAACACTTTCTTCTACTCAAAAATCTATTCTGTAAATCATCAACTTCAGGGAAGCAGATGAATTCACTGACATGCAAAATGTACAGCGCAGCTCTGCACAAAGAGGAGGCTCAGAGCTGCCATGTTAACTACAGGGAACACACACACACACGCACGCACACACACACACGCGCACGCACACGGGCACGCACACGGGCACGCACACGCAAACACACACACACACGCACGCACGCACGCACGCACACGCAAACACACACACACACACACACACACACACACACACACACACACACAGAAACCACTAGTCAAACCACTAAAGCGTTCTTTGGTGTCGCCAGCTAAACTAACCACTTCCCACACAGACAGTTGATGACAGTTTAGAGGTTTTGGTGGAGAAACTCTGCTAAACATGTGGCTCCATGTGTCTCCTTATAATACGAGATATTCAACTTGCAAATGATTCACGGTTTTCCTCCAGAGACTGCACATCGTACTGAGCTGTGTGTACACACACTCTTTAAAGACTCTTCACATCTTTTACAGTCTGAATGTCGTTTTAATTCTCATAACATAACTTTAATAACTAAAATGAATATACATCGACATTTTCAATTAAAATAAATGAACATTATCATCTATAGAAGGATATAACAAACACAATAATAGTGAAGTAAGTAAATAGAAATTCGATTTCTTTTATTCCATGTTTAATTCTCTTAGTTTTATTACTACATTAAATAGTTTGAAAACTATTTGAAAAATAGTTTCAGAAAAAAATGACATTCAGTTTCAAGTTTTATTGGACTTGAGCTCCAAACTAATAACTTCAATTATAAGTTGATATTCAGATTCAGTTTTTCAATACAATCATCAAATTCAAACATAATCTAGTGTCACATATTCCTGCCCATAACTTCATTACCATGAATGTGAAAGTGCAGACATGTTGCAGATGTGAGTTAATAATTACAGAGAAGACGTATGAATCCTAAAGCGTAACACTGAAAACACGTTTTAAACCCTCCGGCGCAGCGAGGACATGAAGCTCATTGTCCTCCGTGCAGCTACATTTGCATGAAAACAAATTTCTGCTCCTCAACTTTCTTTATCTGAATCCTACTGCACATTAATCATTAATATGCTAATTGTTCAACAGCACTACTGTGGAATCTATCACATATCGACAGTTATTCCCATATTTTCATTCAGCTGGGGGAGTACTTGTCATTTTTATGTGTGTGTGTGTGTGTGTGTGTGTGTGTGTGTGTGTGTGTGTGTTAGCAGAGCTTGTGTACACAGGACTGGTGTTTTAAATAGATTAGTTGGGACATTTGCCTGTGACTGATTTAGTGTAACTGTGGTCTAGTGTGTCCGTTGAAGGGGGGGGGGGGAATGGTGGATTGGACGTTGAATGGGGGGTTACGAGGAAGTTGTGTCAACACTGTTTTTATTCACATGTACTTCCCCTAATTTATGTGCGTTGTGTTGTGAGCATGTGCAGGATTTTGGAGACGCACACTGCTCTCACTAATATTTCGTTTTTTTGCATTTGTGTGTGTGTGTGTGTGTGTGTGTGTGTGTGTGTGTGTGTGTGTGTGTGTGTGTGTGTGTGTGTGTGTGTGTGTGTACCTCTTCCACTGCGGCCCACAAAGCGCAGGTCATTGAATCTGGCCACTTGGTTCTTGATGGCAGCTGTAGCGTTGCGAAGCTCGGCTGAAAAGTTCTCATCGTTTCCCGCCATCACTGTCACCAGGGTGCCGTCAGGGGTGTCGCCGAGGGCAACCACCTAGTGAAAGAAGAGTTTTGGGACGCGTCTCATTAAACGGAGTCATTCAGCCTCACATGCGGTAGGACACATCCGAGCGCTGGTGTATGAACAGAAAGCACAATACTCACTGGGATGAACATGTTCTGGGTTCTGGCACTACATCATGCTTTTGGGTGATACAAGCATACTATAATGATTAATAATAATAATTATAATAATTATGTGCTGCACCCTTTTTGTTTCTCACTCCATTTCAAAGTTTCGTCTGTTAACTTCTGGTCACTATTGGCAGCTATAAAACACAAGTCAAAAGCTTCACACTGCCTGCAGCACACACACACACACACACACACGCACACACACACACACACACACACATACTATATAATGCTACTTCCACGGTAAATGAAGGTCACACAGAGAACTCTCAAACTTCATATAAAATATGTAAATGATGCGTAAACTGTAAACGGTGACGGCGTACTCGAGAGCACAATGTCCTCCACAGATATAGAGGGAGCTCCATTTCCATAGCAACGCTATCACACCAAAGCATCAGTGTGCAGAAGCTGCACGATGGACCGTCTCTCTGCTACCCTCAGCTACACCTCAGCTCTTTTGTTTCCACGTGATATTAACATATTGGTCTAAGTTTCCTTGAGTATGAGTTAAATATCAATACGCTGATGATTTGACAATCAGCCAATGAGCAACATCGTAAAGCAGCAGCGACAATACGTGGCCTGAAAATAGTTCACATTAACAAACTGAAAGAGGAAGAAAGAACACACACGTACACACTCAAAGGCAGCAATGGAGCATGAAACCAGCCCAGCAGAATAATGAGTGTGTGTGTGCTCTTTAGACAGGTGCCTGTGTATACCAAGGTTATAATATCTTCAGTTACTTTTTACTTTATTTTATTTTTGAATTTTGAATTTAATTTTAGTTTAGTTTTAGTTAGTTATCATTATGTGTTTGCTGGTTTCAGTTTTCCAGATATAATTAGTTAAATTTTTTATATATTTAGTTTTAGTTTAGTGTACTTTTTCCAGATATAATGAGTTTTATTTTTTATATTTATATTTTTTATATATATCTTTATTTTTTTATATATTTTTGTATATATATATTTTATATTTTATATATTTATATATTTTTTAAATATTTTTATTTTTTGTTTTTATATATTTATTTTTTGTTTTATATATTTAGTTTCTGTTCAGATAGATTTAGTTTGAGTTTCTATATATTCAGTTGTAGTTAGTAGTTAGAGCCAGGTATAATGTCTCAGAATATATATCTATATATATGTATATACATATGTATGTATACATATATATATATATATATATATATATACATACATATATACATATATATATGTATATATATGTATATATACATATATATATATATATATATATATACATATATATATGTATATATACACATATGTATATGTATATATGAGTATATATACATATATATATATATATGTGTATATATACATATATATATATATACATATATAATGTTGAAATAATGTTGAAATCTTTAGATTTGTCGTCTTTCACTCGGACGCTCAGAAGCAAACATTAGATCTCGATTAAATGACATTTGATCTACTATAATATTTAAAAGGATATATATTTAGTTTCACAATATGTTTCACTGCTTGTGCTCTACCCTGGTACACACACACACACACACACACACACACACACAAACACACACACACACACACACACACACACACACACACATTGTACAGTGTGTAGCGTGTGTGTGTGTGTGTGTGTGTGTGTGTGTGTGTGTGTGTGTGTGTCTCTATATATAATTATCAGTAAAAGGCAGTGACATCCGGCCATAATGATGCATAATGCTCCAATCTCACACTCACACACACATGCATGTGCGAACACTAATGCATAAAACTCAATAAATCAATCAGTTGCGTGTTCTGCGGCTAAAAGCTGCTTTTCCACAAATGCATTTTGTCTCAAAGTGCAGATAAAGCGTCCACACACACACACACACACACACACACACACACACACACACACACACACACACACACACACACACACACACACACACACACGATACACATCGATACACGAGGGAACACACGGCCGAAAGCAAGAAGATGAATAAATCTTCTTGATGCATAAATTTCATAAACAGTTATAGATGAATATCAAAATCTGTTCATTGGCAAATTGTCATTTATGAGTGAAGGTTAAGGTTTGGGTTGTAATAATATAATATAATAATAATTAGAAATACTTTTCTTAGCTCATGAAATGTTTTGATTTTCATTCCCTTCAAATATTAGGATCAATATTTTAAATCAAAAATAATTATGCTCAAACATTCTCTCTCTCGGTCCGTTGATATAAATGAAACAAGAAATATTTTGATAATCAGCAATACTTATCATAATTGTCATTAATAAATGCTAAATTAATACTTCAAATTAATAACAATTAACACTTTATCCACAATCTATAATTAATAATATTTATTAATTATTACTAATGCTGGGATTAGTTTGTAAACGATACATTGTATCATAGCTGATAAGAGATGATAATAATTACATTAATAAACTATTAATTAACAGTTTATTGTTGCATAACATTTAATGAAATATATTAAGTATTTTTTAATCTTTACCAAATGATTTTTAAAACATCTGTAAACATTACATAGATAGATGAACTATTACAAAATTATTATCTAATTAAATAAGTTTTATAGATGCTTTATAAATTATATCGGAGCGCGAATATGTGACAAAAAAGAGTCATAAACAAAATATGAATTGACGATTAAAATCATCACTTAAAACAATAATCACACTGTTTTTATTGAAGGAAATTCTAACTTCATTCCAATATTTGATGTGCCTTAGTGAACACATAGTGATACACATGTGTGTATTCAGCCTCTTTACTTAAGTACTAATACTTTAGCATGTAAAAGTACAGAAGTATTATCAGAAAATATACTCAGTGTATCAAAAGTAAAAGTTATTTTTGTGTTATGATTATACACACAATGCTGTGAGATGTGGAGCAGATGTATGAACACACACACCTTGAAAGCGATGGGCAGCGTCTTGTTGCACCTCCAGTGTGTGGGCAGCACAGAGCACAGGAAGTTGGGACTGTCCGTCTTCACCAGCTCCCCGGGATGATCCGAGATCACCTGTGGAAACACATGTGAGCTGTGAGGAATGTTTACGTGACGACAACAAATCCAGAGAGTGTGTGTATCTTCAGTCGCACGCCATCGTACCTCCACCATCCCGCGCTCAGCCAGGCGCAGTTTGCCCACCAGAGCCGCCCCACCTCCGGCCTCCTGGGCACTCAGAGGCAGGGCCTCGGACATCTTTCCCCCCGAGGCGAGGGCGGTGGAGGTGGGGGTGTAGCGCCGTCCGGGGGCTGGGTCTGAATCAGAAAACACGAGGTCAGTTCAGTTATGCTGCTCTAAATATCTACAGAGAATATCAATAAATATCAGAGAAGGTGAACCTCAAGAGCCCAAGAGTTTGTTCTTCGTCTTCTATCATCACACGTTGAATATCTTTTGGGTTTTGGACGACAAGAGACATTTGAAGATGTCACTTTGGGGATATTTTTCTCTATTTTCTGTGATTTCATAGAGCTCATAGAGGGTTCAGTGATAAGAAATATTTGTAGTTTCAGTCATATGTGTGAGTACTGTGTCATATGTAAACCGCACAGGTGAGAAACACACACAGACACACACACACACACACAAACACAGACACACATACACACACACACACACACACACACACACACAGACACACAGCACATGATGACACACGCTGTGGTGACTTGAATACCAGAGAGTGTAGTCATGAAGTGAAGACAGCAGTAACACTTTTGCACTCTGCACTGTGTGTGTGTCAGTGTGTGTGTGTGTGTGTGTGTGTGTGGGGGGGTAATGTAAGATTTCTAAATCCTCTGCATGTCACAGAATAAAGAAAGCCTCCGAGGGAATCTGATAAACGAGTCTGTCAGTCATTCATCCCACAACTGAAGCCACATGTCGGCGGTTTGGGGTTTTAGGGTACAGTTTGAAACCCTCCCACTGAAACCCTACGACATTGAACAACTGCGGCCTTCCTGAGAGCTCAACCAATGCACAGCGAACAGCAAAAGGTTGTGGACCCGGTCCGCAGCCTCAGTACATGGGGACGTCCGCTCTACCAGGTGAGCTTGGGGGAGTGGGGGGGTAAACTATTAGAGTTCAGTTCAGGGGAGATCTGATGGTTGGAAGTTGTACGAAAGCAGTCAAAGCAGGTACAGGTCAGACACTGCAGTGTGAAGCTCTGTGCACATTTTGAGAAATTGTAACTATTTGAATAATAATAATAATAATAATTCAGAATGTGTGTTGTGCAAGTTGTGATGTTGGATAAAGGCACACATTAAATAACAACAAAACAAGAATGACTTCTATAGATTAAATGGATTCTGTATATCCAGATAAATGTTATAGAAATGTGATACATTTAAAAAGAATGTGTGTTGTGTCGAATATCTCCTAAAAACCTCCTGTGACATGAACAGACAATATATGGTAATAATTAATTATTATTATATAAGTATGTAAAGAACTTTATAGAGCTTTTATAGTTAACATGATATTAAACTTCAATCTTAGAACACTTTTAGTGTATAATATTATTTATAATGCACCTCACTACACTTCTTTATATGTACTATATGATTGTATAAGTAATATGTTTGTTATTACAAAAGAGAACTTTAATAAACGCAGAGGGGAATTTTACGAGTGACTTTGTATTATGTGTGTGTAAAGACACTCAGTCGTGTTTTAAAGCATCAGAGACAAATCGTAGAGATATGACTTGTACCGTATTTTGCGTCCCACAGGAACACCATTTGGGCGCCACAGTGCGTCCAAGGATACCCAACTTCCCGGTCTTCACTATAAACCTCCCGATTTCGTCTAGTTTACAGCACAAGAAGCAGATGTGTTCTGTATATTTCTCGACTTCTTGTTGTCTGCCCCGTAAAAATCGCCCCGTTTGCGGCACTTTATCCAGACGCGCCGGAGTTCAGCCTTTGTGCGTAAAGGCCGGGGACAAAACGACGTACAAAAGCGGCTTTCCAAC
Source organism: Cottoperca gobio (assembly GCF_900634415.1). Taxonomy (NCBI): domain Eukaryota; kingdom Metazoa; phylum Chordata; class Actinopteri; order Perciformes; family Bovichtidae; genus Cottoperca; species Cottoperca gobio. The sequence goes on along the minus strand of NC_041356.1, from coordinate 368,214 downwards.
ACCTGGATGCAAGAATTAAAGTCACTCCGAGACTTGTGATGGATTTTGGAAAGTCTTCAAAGCTCTTTCTGTCTTCTCGCAGCTGAAATTAAGCGTCCACACATTTTTGGCATCAAAAGTGGAAGGAAACTGGCGAAACAGGAACAAAAAAACAGGGAAAGTAAATCAGAAGTAATTTGACTTTAAATCTCGTTTCCTCCTGATTGTAAAATGATACCAATGTTCGGTTACAAACAGGTTGCACTCTCTCTCTCTCCCCCTCGAGATGAATGGACATCCCGGCTGACAGTGCCGGCCTTTTACCGGCAGACCTCCATATTTGCATCTCATCTGTGCGCGGAGCAGCTGTCGACCAATGGAAAGGCTCGCCACTGGCTGTCACTAGAAGGGGGTTGACCAATCAGTGTTATGTCCGTCCGACAGGAGGCGGGGTTTAGGGGGGAAAAGAGAGGGGGAGAAAGCAGGGCCGTACTTCCTTTTTTTGCTGAAGAAGAACCTCTTTGCATTCACTCTGTGCTCAAATAGAGTGTGTGATACATTGCAGGGCCATGTCGTATATCTGTGCGATACTGGATACACGAAACTGCACATGGAATAAAAGAAATTTACAGATACATTTATGAGAAAAAAAGTCTACTTGGATAAAATCTCCTTTACTGCCCAAAAATACATGTTTAACAGTTTTTCTTCAACAAGTGTAAAAACTCTCTGATTTACAGAAATAATACATGCTGTCACGGTGACTGCTTAATAAGATAAAGCAAGTGCATCCACGGCAGGCTGTCAGTACCAGATACAGACGGTAGGGGGCAGTAGGTGATCTAAGTCATGGCACTCAGCAGAGCCACATCAAACATACACCAAACTCCTTTTAATAAATGTTTTATCTGGTGTTGTTTAAGACCAACAATAACAGTTAAAGTACACATTTTTTGATCGGTCTAATTTATTTGAATGGTATAGACAGTTTTAACATTATTTGAAGGTGTATTTAGATTGTTTTTTAAAATCTTTGGTATGATTGTATATGTAAGTATGTAGATGTTTTGTCTCAATTAGGCTTTCCAGGTTAAATAAAGGTAAACACAAATACATCATAGATGCGGGTGAATCCTGACAAAATTCACAATCAATATCACAGCATTACTGATGTAGGTAGATATGATATGACATTTAAGTGTTCAAAATCCCGTTAAAAAACATTGTTTAAATGATGATGATTTAGTCCCGCAAAATATGGCGTTCATTTGGATACAGCTTATAACATTTATACAACATTTTTCATGATTATATGGAGAAATAATGTCATTGATATGAAGCTTAATCCAGGCAGTTTTGATAATTTGATAAAATAAATAAAAAATGAAAGTTCAAGTTTTGAATACAATACAATACATATACAATACAATACAATAATTTATTCAAACAAAAGATAACTGTAGGTTGAATATTATTTAGATTCAGATCTGAAATTCTTTTGATAAAATTATTTATTTTCACTTTCATATATATTTTGATATTTAAGTTCTTTTTTTTCACTTTCAGATCTTTTGGCCCTGATCTGGTGTGGAGGGCGGTGCTTGAGTTGAGTGGGACGTTGAAATGTGAGTGACAGCAAAACAAAAAAGGCAACGTATGTATCGCGAGAAATATGATTCAACACTTTTTAGACAATATTCCTGTGATTGGCAGTGAAGAGACAGGGGAGTTTAGACAAACCATACAGTTAAAACAAACAAAATAATTCCTTATGGTGTTTATAATCTACAACAAAAATTGCGGAAATACTGTCCTTCTAAATAACTGAAAAACAGCAATGAGCCTTGCCATAGATATGTGTGACAATCAGTAGATGTGAGTTCAAAACATTAATTCCATCCTACAAAATAAAGCCTTCTAATAATATTCATTGCTCATGAATCAATCGTGGTCAAAAAACTGTTTGCTGCCCTCCATGCGTCGGCTTACCATTCTAATTCTAACTCTTCCCCTTTTGTGTCGGACTCACTTCCTTTTCATCAGGGTTCAGAATCCTGTAGGCAAGTATAGAGACCCCTGAACAGCGGGGGCAGCAATGTATATATTAAACTCAATAAATAAACAAAATTGGCTCTAACATACCGGCCCCTTATTAGTCATATAGTAGGACAATTACGTAAAACAAAAATGAGCCAATTAATAAATAAAAAAAGACTAATTCTATTTACAAGTAGGTGTCAGGTTCTGATGTTCAAGACAAGACTGTCTTCGGATTTGAGGTGCACCTTTAGATCTCCAGTGTTCATCTTCCGATAGAAGACACGTCTTCAACATCACACTTTGCACAAGACCATTTGAACCAGGCCAGATTTCAATAACATAGCAAATAGCATCCAAGAGTTTCTGGGGGCGGTGCTATCTACGATTAGGACTAGGTCACCTTTGGTGAAGTTTATTTTTTGGTTCTTACATTTACTTCTTTCTTGCACAAGCGGAAGATACTCGCTTATCCATCTCTTCCAAAAGAAGGTCTGCAATACATGCTGCTTGTCTACAGCGTCAGCGGAAGTATAAGTCTTCTGGAAGGGTCCTGGTGGCATGCTTTTGTTTTCAAGAGGAGTAGATGGTTTTCATTTAGAGGTTCCAAGCCGATCGTTAAGCAGTGTATTCTGTATCTTTGTGTTATCCAGTTCCATCCAGTTTGCTCCGATAAAGTTGGTGCCATGGTCACACCTGATGCTTGACATGAGTCCAGATGAACCTGTGCAAGGCTTTTATTCAGAAGTCAGTGTTATGACGGAGTCTGGAGAGCATGTTGCTTCTTTTCAGGATCAGTTGAGAGATATGGGATTGTTTGGGTAAGATGATCGGATTTTATTTTAATATCCAGTTTATGGCTCTCTTAAGTTTGTTCCATGCTGAGTAGTACTCAATGAATTTGCTTGTCGGGCTCTTTTCTTCCACTATTAGACACACACTGACTTCCTTCTTTACCTCAGGATCAAGTTCAGATGAACTTGAGATCTTGAGGCATCTTTTGCCATTTAGTTTAAGGTTCATTCAGAAGTCCTAGTCCTTGATACCATCTTGTTGATCTCAAGAAGGCTTGTACATTCAACCCTCGTGACGTCCAGTCAGCTGGATTTTTGTTTCCATTTAGTGCCAATGGACATCCACTGGTCTTTGTGGGATAGCTCACAGATCAAAGAACTCCTGTTAGCCAAGTTGTTAAATCTTCTTGTCTCGTCTCTGATATACTTCAATATACACTCGCTGTCTGTACAAAAAACTGAAGGCTCCAGTTTAGAATCCAATTCAAACCAAGTAAGTAAGTACAGTACGACTGTTGCTGATCTATTTAGTTAGATTAAATCTTACGTCTTCACAGAGGGCGATGGTCTGTTGTTCTGTATCAACTGACTTGAGGCAGTCATCCACATAACAGTTGGTTTTGACTGTTTTGCTCACCTCTTTGTCAAATTTGTGCCCAGTGTCGTCAACAGTTTTGGACAAAGCAGAATTCGCACATGTAGGGGAGGATATTGCACCGAACAGGTGGACAGTCATCCGGTACTCCTCTAGGTTCTTCGTTGTGTCCCTGTCCGGCCATCACAGGAACCGCAGGAGTTCGAGGTCATCCTGATGGACACATACCTGGTGAGACATACTCATCATGGCAATAGGCTCATGCCGGAACACCGATTATTGAGTTTGCCAGGTCAGGCCCTTGCAGGAGTTCACATTGAGTGATGTGCCTTTGTATGTTGAAATACCACTATGATTGTTTTCTTCTTTTATGGTACACTGTGTGTCTTCTCGCTAAAGCATGGGCTCATTCTAGCTTGGCGACAAGTTCTTTCATATAAATCACATGCTGTAGATCTCCACATTTCTCTTAATTTGAAGGGCAGTTTAGAGATGATCAGTTGGTTGTGGGTCAATCCTGTATCGCGTTGCAGCAGCCTCAGAGATACAAATAATTTTCTATGAGGGTGCATGCTTCCCGTCCCCCCTAGCCGGACACTTTTTCCCCACAGACTGGCTGCTCCATGTCCTTCTGTAAGTCCCTAATTACTGTACACAGAATGATAAAACCACATAACAGTGTGCGGTATAGCTTATTGTCCTAAAAACACTCCATCAAACACTACATTAAGTCATTTTCAGCATCCAAAATCAATTTTAAAGCTAAGAAAATTCAAGTGTTTGTGATTTTTAGTTGCTCATCTGAATTTATCGGGTCACATGACTGACACAACAGAACCTGATTGGATGGAATGAGTCCACTCACTTCTCCCTGGTAGTGTGGATCTTCAAGTTAAAATTTCAAACAGCAAAAAGTCTAAATTTCAACATTTTATGTGCTGGAGCTATCGACCACACAACAAATCATCGTCAGCAGCAGATCTAGATTGGTCAGTTATTATTTTAAATATTATTTAAAAATATTTGAGTGCTTTACATTCGATGGTATTTAAATTTCAACATCAACTATTCAGTAGTGATTAGTACTCAGATCATTATGCCTCTGTATGAGTCTGGTGTTCAGTGTTTGAGGTAAATAAAATCATTTATGGCAACTTTACCCAAGCTTAAGCTGTAATATTTATTTTGAATACAAGAAGGGTCATTTTTCATTAAATGTCTATTTTTCCGTACACACTTCCTGATACTACCAAACTTTACAATATTTTACTGCTTAATGGTGGTGATCCTGTGCCCCTGCCTGTTTCAAAGAGACCCATTTGGGAGTCAGTCAATTCAATTTGAGTTCAACACGCTGTCGGTTGAGTTTTGGGAAACGCCAGTCTGCCTCTGCATCCATCCCTCTGTAGCCAAAGGGGGGATGATAAAAAATGTAAACGCCTCCACTCTCGTCTCGGCCTGAGGTGGACGTGATGTGTTTGTCCTAGGAAATATCTATTTTTTACTTCCTCATCGAAAGCTCATTTGTCCTTTTTTTTCAACTTGTTATCTGAAGATCAGCTGTGGATAACTTCAGATGCCTCAAAATTGCGTAAAAAAAATTCACTGCTTGTCACAGATTGTTTAATTGCATAAAAAGCTGGATCCGAGATTAACAAAACAATACTACAGTAAGAATGAACACATTTTCCTTACACAAAAGCACTTCTGTCAACCTGCAATTTCATCAACGTTAGTGTCATTAAATCTGACACTGGACATATATTCCTCATAGAACCACACTTATAAATAATTCAAACACCGACGGATGCTTTGAAACTATATATCTGTGAGGCCTTATGCCAAGTATACAGACAGATTCTATAGAAACAGAGTGAGTTAAGATGCTCACAGCAATACATATAGCCATATATCATTATACATATATATCCTGTTGGTTATTTGTGGCACTGTTCAGAAAATGATGCTGCATGTTGCTACAAAATGTCTGAAATTGAATGCAATGTATGAATTATCTAGGATAAAAATGGATTGGATCCTTTTAAACTTGAAGATTCAAGTCAAAATATGTGTATCAATATCAAGGGAAATAATCAAATGAAGACCACTGTAGGAACATTTAAAGACTCAAATAAAACAGAGGAATGAGTGAGAAAGAAAGCAAAAAACAAGACAGAGAGAGAGGAGTTGGATTTCGCTCAGCAAGCATTTCCCACTGACTGACCTGTAATGTGAGCTGTCAGTGTCCTCTGATCCATAATCAATACCCAGTAACAATCACCTATCAGAGCTATTGATACCAGCATTGCTTAATATTATCAGCCACAGCAAATATGTGTCATTTGTGGATCAATCAAATAAATAAATATAAATAATAAATATGTTGCTCAAATTCAAGAAATGCCCAAGAATCATTTCTACAGAATAAAAGCAACATGTAGATTTAAGAATATTAATCTTGTAATTATACATCATTCCACTATCATTTAGAATTGGTGGTCAAACGAGGGCTACATGTCCACTAGGAACAAAATACTATATTATAGTATTACTGTATATGGATACTTTAGTAATATCAAAAATATTGCATTTACAGCATCATCCCAGCAAATATGGCTTCAAAAGCACATATTTCCCATTGTGAGCAAGAATCTTTGTTACGAAACTCAGTCAAAGTTCTTAGTTCTTATCCCTTCAAAATAGAAAGCTAATATAATCACCAATCATAATCCATGTATTAAACTATACCTATAAATATACACTGAGATTCAAGTCAATGTCTGAGTGTGGAAATTAAACAGTCTCACTAAAAACCCTTTATGGAGCCCTGGAGCTGATGCTCAATTATTCTACACCCACAGCATGTACATAAAGGGAAACCTGATCACCAGGAAAAGAACATAGGACAATTCTAAAAACCCTGGATTACGTTCAATGTCAATGTTTCTCATGTCCAATGCTGGTCGCTTTTTTACAATGTCTGCACATGGCAACTATGAGTTTTAGGGAACTAAAACACCTGGTTATGTTAAGGGTTAGGCAACTAACATTAGGTTGGGGAAAGCTTGTGGTTAGGTTTAATAAAAAGTCTGTTAAAAGTCTGTGACAACTCTGGTGGCCTGCAGAAGCCAACCTCCACACCCTGACTCATGCACACAAAGGTCCTTCTCTTCCTCACATAGAACCTCAAGAACCCAGTAGAATCCCAGGACAGGATAATACCTAAAACTAGATTATAGAAGTCCTTACTTTAGTTCAGTATGTAGCAAGGCACTGAGTCTCCATCCACACCAGCTGAAATGCTTAAAATCATCGGTATTTACTGAGAAGCTCAAGATCATGCGTTTTGAGGATTACAGTGTGAACAACGAAAAAAGATTATTGGATAATTGTGGACACAAATGATGTGAAGGTAATGTTTCTACAACACAACATGGAATAAACAAGATAAACATTTATTAATGTTGAGTTCAACTTAATAATAATAGCAGAAAAGTGTCATGGATGAACCAGACATGATTGTGATGATGATGATGATGATTATGAGGTGTCAATAAGAATTAGCTTTACCAAAGAGTCCGCTGCCTGTCCGGCCTTTCCTCATCAGGTACATGGCCCAGGACAGGGGGCCAGAGCTGGAGAATGCCCCAGGGTTCATGCTTCAATCCTGGGTGCAAAAGCAGCAACAGCTGGGGACAAACTTCCAACACCCAGAGGGAAGAGAAAAGAAGGTATCAAGGGAAAAAATAATAAGACGACGAGGGAAAACAGCATAAGGGTGATGGGGAGAAATAGAAAAGGTAAAAGAGAAGGAACAAATGAATTAAGCTTGTTATTTCACTTTGTGTTAGTCCAAAGCCCCACTTTTTTAAGAACACATAAAAGAGAGTCAGAAACTAAATCGGCAAAGAAGAGCTCCAGCCTGTCCACACCTTCACAAACTGCTTTTATACGCCTCATTCATCACCTCGCCCCCCCCCCCCCCCCCCCCCCCCCCCCCCCCCCCTCCTTCCCCCTCCTTCCATCTCACCCTACATATTAGTAAAAACAGAAAAAAGTGAGGGAGAGAGGAGGAGGAGGTGGTGGAGAAGGAGGAGAGGAGCCAGTCAAGCTTAATTCATTCCCTCCTTCTCTGAAGCGTAGCCACGGGGGACACGACTCCACTTTGCCCTCAGGCTCTTTAAAGCTGCTAATTTCATTTAGCTACTCAAATGATTTTCTCCCGTTTTCCTCCCTCCCTCCTTCCCTCCCTCTCACCCTCCCTCTTCCTTGCTATTTGGAAGTTCTGGTTGAAAATTGAGGTCACACACTTGAGTGACATGAGTTTTTTTGACTCAAGTACTGAACCTGCCCATTGCTCATTTGTTGACCTATTTGTCCGTCCGTGTTCTTTTTGAATGCGTGTTCATGAAATGTGATGGATAAAGATGGATTTAGCTTGTACATGACAAGCTAGCCATCACTGTTACTGTTGGCTTCTGTTGAGAACACGGGATATCTAGAGGTATAACAATAAAAGATGGACTTTATTGATCCCAAATAGGGACATTCTTGCATTACAGCAGAAGGTTATCGATGTATTGGTTGCTTAGCCTCTGACTTGCTAGTTAGCAAGAAAAGCTAAAAACCAACAAAACCTTAAACTACAACATAGTAAGGAAAGAAAAAGTGACTTAGGATTTTGGATGTTCTGGGTGGAAACTGTGTTCACACACTTTAGTATGTGATTAACTATTTAAGTCATACACTAAACTTCCCAATAGCTTGTTTTACTGGCTGTTTTGTCTATATTCAATATATTTATGTTCATAAAGTTTGCATACGACGTTTTTGGGTTGTACTTGACCAGATTACCAACGCTGTCATTGTTAGAATATTAGGTAGCTAGCTAAAAGTGGCTCATTTTGCTTCACGCACAAAGCTGAAAACCAACAAAATGTCAAAGTGAACTAGATAGATAGATACTTTATTCATCCCGAGGGAAATTTAGGCATCCAGTAGTTTAAAATACATTATACATTATATAATTATTAACATTACACACCCCCCCTCCCTCCATTAAAAAGTAAGTACAAATAAAATAAAAAATAAGCAATAAAGGCTGTACATTATAAATGTAAAAATATATAATTATAAATAATTACAAAAGTAATTTTACAACACTGCAACATTGATCACTTTTTTTGTTTGAAATGTTTGAATTGTTGGAACTACAGTTAATGAGGAGGAAGGAAGGAAGGAGGAAGGAAGGAGGAAGGAAGGAAGGAGGAAAGGAAAAACAGACTGCATTACAAAGAAAATAATAAAGAAGTTAAGAGGAGAGTCGAATAAAGAGAGTTATTATTTTGCAGAGCTGTTGTACTTCCAACCTCTTTATGTTGTTGATTACAGCTCTTTCTTTCTACATACATTATGTCATAAAGAGAAATTCACTTAATCACGTATCACTGTTTCTTGTTTGAACCCGTTTCCTGAAACTATAGCTCAGTTTCTCAAAAAAGAATGAACCTTTTTATCAAAACTCCACAAAATGTCAAATGAAACATTGCATTCAAACCCCTCTTCTCTTTGCACACAGCTATCATATGAATACATTGCTCACTCCATCAATTCAAATCCGGTGTGATACATTTAAAACAATATCAAAATACCATTTGTATATATTTTGGCTTAACGAGGCCGTGTTACATATTCAAATGTAAAATGTTTCTCCTTTAAAGATTAGGTTTTTTGGTCCCAAGATACAGTAAGTTGCAATTATATAATACACACAGTATAAAGACTGTTGCCATATTGTAAAACAATACTGTGAATATGTCATATAAATATTGCATTGATACAATCAGTGCAACATTTGTGAAAATATACAAATGTTACCTAATTCAAAACTCACAGTAATTAAACTCATAAGTGAAATGAGAAACACTACAGTACAGTAAGGAAATGTTTTTTTCCCGGGAAAGTCATTATGAAATCAGTGCACAAATAGAAAAAGGTTAGGGAGCTGTATTTGTTACTGTAATACAGTAAAATGTTCACCTGAGGTCACCTGAGGCTCTTTTAGGCTTTGACACCTGGTTGGAGTGTTTTGCCAGTTTGAAAGCCGGTGTTTTCCAGGAGTACATAGTTTACTGAATGATTACATGTGCTCAGACTTTTGCAAAAATGTCATTTAGACTTGTGAAAAAAACCGGAATCGTGCTGAAAGTTAGCAGTCGAGAGTGTTGTTGTTGAAACATGAGCTTGACGTTTTCAGAATTGTTTGCATAGTTAATAATAAACACACACATACACACACACACACACACACACACACACACACACACACACACACACACACACACACACACACACACACACGCACAAACACTTTCTATTCAGTATAAGCCTTTGCACTACAAATAGACATCTCTGTGGTGATAATTTTGTAAACATGGCGGCGATGAGAGTAAGATGGAGAGGAGAAGGATGCCCCAACAGTACAACACTAGTTTTTGTTTATTGTAATTTTACTGTTTTATCTTTGCTATCGTAAGTTTACAGTAACACACAGTTTTCTTTGTATTTTTTCGTTTTTCTAAAATCCTGGAATTGCAAAAAAAAACTAAAAACATTTCTGAAGCCTTGTCTATTTTTGTATTGTGTGTATTTTTGTACATGTGAGCAGATGTACTGGAACAATCTTTCTTTGTACGACGTACTACGGAGAGCATTGTTTAGTATAAAGTACATCTGTGTGCTGGAGCAAATGATGCCTGTGTGTATCATTCTGCTGATAAAATGTCACTTTAAAGGATTGTTGGGTTTGATTGCAGAGTTTCAGCTGAGCTTTTCCTGAACAACTCAAAGAAATGCATCAGTTTTAATGAAGGTGGTTTGTCCAGTGGACTGTCAGACATTTTATTTGAGTGTCTTCACAGTGTGAATGAATAGAGAACAATAGAGAAACACACTACTTTTTGATCCCAATCCCACAATGCAATGTGTCCCATTTTTTATTTACAGTTCTGCAACATTAATGTCACATGATGATGATTCTTCTGAAGACTCATTTCAGATTTATACAGACTTTTCATAACAGCTCTATCTGAGCTATTGTGTTAATTCTGTTCCAGTTTTTACAGCCAAATATTTGCTAAACTGATATCAGTGACATCAGATAGTACCAGTTTATAACCATGCTGTATGCTGTTTATCATTACAATGTGATGGACTGTAAGGAGATGCTCGCCATATGTTTTGTTTCTACAATAACTATTGGGTCGGCTACAGTTTGTTTCCTTATATGTACTGTTAACTCAACAGTTTG